>NW_024081464.1:606431-632583 GCF_003009895.1 Hyaena hyaena | reverse complement strand
GCCAGCATCTAGAGTTCTCTGATTTGTTCATTTTAATAAACCACATCTTTTTGATCCATTCATCAGTTAATGGACACTTAGGCTCTTTCCATGTTTTGGCTATTGTTGAGAGTGCTGCTATGAACATTAGGGAACATGTGCCCCTATGCATCAGCACTCCTGTATCTCTTGGGTAAATTCCTAGCAGTGCTAATGCTGGGTCATAGGGGAGTTCTATTGTTAAGTTTTTGAGGAATCTCCACACTGTTTTCCAGAGGGGCTGAACCAGTTTACATTCCCACCAACAGTGTAGGAGGGTGCCTGTTTCTCCATATCCTTGCCAGCATCTAGAGTCCTCTGATTTGCTCATTTTAGCCACTCTGACCAGCGTGAAGTGGTATCTCAGTGTGGTTTTGATTTGTATTTCCTGATGAGGAGGGATGAGGAGGGATGTAATCATACTGTCTTTATGATTACATGTGTCGTTTCATGTGTCTGTTGGCCATCTGGATGTCCTCTTTGGAGAAGTGTCTGTTCATATTTTCTGCCCATTTCTTCACTGGATTGTTTGTTTTTTGGATGTGGAGTTTGGGGAGTTCCTTATAGATTTTGGATACTAGCCGTTATCTGATATGTCATTTGCAACTATCTTCTCCCATTCTGTCAGTTGCCTATTAGTTTTATGGATTGTTTCTTTGCCATGCAGAAGCTTTTAATCTTGATGAGGTCCCATTCGTTTATTTTTGCTCTTGATTCCTTTGCTTTGGGGGATGTGTCAAGTAAGAGACTGCTGTGGTGGAGGTCAAAGTGGTTGTTTGCTGCTTTCTCCTCTAGGGTTTTGATGGTTTCCTGTCTCACGTTCAGGTCCTTTACCCATTTTGAGTTTATTTTTGTGTATGGTGTGAGAAAATGATCTCGTTTCATTCTTCTGCATGTTGCTGTCCAGTTCTCCCAGCACCATCTGTTAAAGAGGCTGTCTTTTTTCCATTGGATACTCTTTCCTGCTTTGTCAAAGATCAGTTGGCTGTATACTTTTGGGTCCAATTCTGAGTCCTCAATTCTACTCCATTGGTCTATGTGTCTGTTTTTGTGCCAATACCATACTGTCTTTATGATTACAAATGCTGACCACATTAAACTGAACTGAACTTCCCCCTTTTTCTGCTCTCTGGAGATCTTTATTTTGTTTCTTTTTAAAAAATGTCTATTTATTTATTTTGAGAGAGAGGGAGAAAGAGAGCAAGAACATGCATGTGTGGGAGAGGCAGAGAGAGGGAGAGAGAGAATCCCAAGTCGGCTCTGCACTGTCAGCACAGAACCCAATGTGGGTCTCGATCTCATAGTGAGATCATGACCTGAGTTGAAATCAAGAGTTGGATGATTAATGGACTGAGCCACCGAGGCACCCCTGGAGACCTCAATTTTCATGCTGGAAATAGATGGATATGCTGAATTTCTCCTTCACACTCATAGTAATGTTGGCCCTTGCATGTTTCCCCAAATTAGGTTTGTTAGCTTGCTTTTTACAGATATGAGTCGAGAAAAGAACAGGTGGACTGAGGATTTGCTCACAGTTATATGTAAGGCTGAATATTTATCAGCTTTACTTGCCAGATTCTTGACGAGTGTTACAGAACTGCCTTTCCCCACAGTGCCTTCCAGAAGTGGAGATAAGGACAGCCCAGCTTGTTATAATTGTGCTAAGAAATTGAGGAGGAGGAAGAGGGGTAATTGTTCAAGGGAATGATCATGTTCTGTAAACAATCTGGCTGTAGCTAAGGAAGAATGCCCTGGGGACTTCTGGGCACTAGTCCCAGTGGCACTGAGGCATCTGATCTTGAAAGCAAGCACTGAAGCCTTTCTTCCCTGTGTGTGGCCAGGGACAAGTTCCAAGCCAACATTTCTTCACAGAATGTCCTAAAACTCCAAGCATAATCAAATTTTGCTAAATCGATTCACCTGATTACACAGCCCCTTCCAGGCAGATGTCTCTTGATCACCTGGAACAAACAGATCTCCCTTCCCTCTCTGAACTTCTGCAGGTGCAGAGAGTGATTTCTTCATTATTCTCATGTTGAAGCAGCTGTTATGAGTAACCAGCTGGAGTCTTCCTGCTTGGGTTTGGATTTGGGTTTTGGTCTGAAGTCATCTCTCAGGGCCTGTAGAATCTCAGAGAGACTGACACTATAATATTACCCTCACTCTAAACCCTGCCCAAGTATACAATTAGAGAAACATGGTGAAAGGGTAAGGGGTTCTGGACTGTGATCTAGAAGAGCCAATATTTAAGTCAAGGTTTGCCAGTAATCAGAGAAGTTGTTGTCCTTGGGCCCTTCATTCCTCTGGTCTGAAGCCCTTCAGCTGTTAAGGAGAAGGCAGCAATGTACTCGCACCCTCTAACTTCAGTGGGCTCTCCTGTAAGCTCTAGAAGGAAGATCCGAGTTAATAAAAGCCAGCAAGTGACCATTAGTGGCATAGTGAGTTGTTTACAACATGAAATCCTAAAAATGAAACACCACGGTTGGTTAAAACTCTGTCTGAAAACTACTTAGTAAAAATGCTCATTCTAAATGGTTCATGCTACATTGCGATGATTGGAGATCTGGAACAGGGACATAAAGTGCCTAATGGGAGGATCAAAGCAGTAGGTAGTTGTCAGTTGATATGAGAGTACTTCAACATGTTAATAATTTGGCACATATTGGATGAATACCCATATCTGACCCTTAACTGAAAGTTCACCAAAGCTATGTGTCTGCTAGACCAATCAATTCTTAGTGATTCCAGTGGGGTTTGGGAATTTAGGTCACAGAAATGTTAGGGAGGAAATTGGAAGAGGGGCCCAAATTCTGCAAGTCTTGTTTTAAAAGAAGCATAGTGCATTAGGGATGGACCAGCCTGCCCAAATCTCTCCTGCTCTTTTCCTATCCATCTCCTCATCCAATTCTTTGACTTCTAGGATTATACCAATAAGGTCAAGCCTTCTCATCTTTTTTTCCTATTTTCATGATAAAGAGAAGAAGAATTAACAGTTACTAACAGTTACTAAAAAAGCCCACAGAGCTCTTTTATATTTATTTGTCATCTCCATTTATCTACATGAAAACCTTATAACAAGTTACCTTTATTTTTATTTTATAACTAAATAAACCTAGATGCAGAGAAATTAGGCAATTTATTCAATAATACATAATTCACAAGTAGCAGAAGCCAGATGCCAATGCAAATCTAACAGAAACCAAGGTTTATGTTCTTTCCACTGTTCTTTCCATGGAAAGGGCCATTCTATCTTATTTATTTATGTTTTGGTCCCCCTTGTTTAAGTATCTGAGCATGTACCCTATACAGAGTGAATCTTCTTTGACCCTTCCTACTGGATGAGATTTGGTTTCCACACGTCTCAGCTTCTGGAAGTCAAGCACTGGCATAGCACAGCCCTCATGTCTCTGATGCCAAGTTTATGGTTTCTTTATTATTTTGTCTTTTTTTAATTCCTTATTTGTCTTGAAAATCTTGTCTTGTTCTTGAGTAGGATGAAGATCCTGACAGACATTTCTAGCAGAAGGCCAACGTCTATAGCAGATAATAATTGCAAGTAATGTTTAAGAATGTAAACTTTCGAGTCAGGTTATTTTGGTTCAAACTACAGCTCTTTCAATTGCATCTCACCTCCTGAGCATCAGTTTCCTCAACTATAAACTATGGATTAAAATATACCTATCATATAAAAATATGGCAAGGGGAAAACTGGAAGGAACATTAGAATTGTATTAGAATTGAAGATAATATAAATAAAAAGTAGCATTTATGTATGGTATATGTTTGTATACATGCATATATATATATATATGTGTGTGTTTCTCAACTTAGTCCACTGAGATGGTCTGGAAGAAGAGCTCTCTAATAATAATAGTAATCTAGAGCCCAGATCTTAGCTTCTAGATATCAGTCTCCACTAAGCAAGAGAGATTCTTGAATAGATGCCTCATTGCAAGTCTAGGACAGAGAAGGACAAGATAAGATAAGCCTGGAAAAATGTGTTGTGCTAGAAAGTACTAAAGTGCTCAGAGAATAATAGATACATGTCCAAAGGAAACAGGGACTGACCAAACTGGAAAGTGTAAGCATCAAAATAAATAATGATAATAATGGATTAAGCTCCATTGAATAAAATAGCAATTCATGAGTCCACACTCATATATATATACATACCTATGAAAAAGATAAAGCCTTTCTTGCAGTAGAATGCCAATTAATGTAGAAAGAATAATGGAACATCTAAAGTCACCACTTAGTACATTATATAATAATTCATGCAAAAAATATCAATAGATGTGAAAGCTAGTGAGAAAGTGGAATGAGAACTGATATTTTACATTGCCCCAGAGTGCACTTAACATTTGTCACCCACAAAATGCTTATTAATTATGAAAGGGAAAGAAATAAATTTACAGTGGAAAACCTGTAAGACACGACCTTAACAAGTGAGGAACTCAATGTCACTAGTGATGGGAAAAATCCCCTGACAACGAAAACAACACACTTTCATTTCTATGATGTGAGGACAAAAAAAAAAAAAAAAAAAGAGGCAGCATGGAGTGCATCATCAGGATTCAATCATGAAGAAAAATCAAACAAACTCAGACTGAGAGGTATTTACAAAATGATTGACCAATACACTTCAAAAATGTCAGGGCCATGAGAGTCAAGGAGAAATTGAAGAACTGTTTCAGATTAAAAGAGCCAAAGTTAGGGTTTTTCTGAGTGGCTCAGTTGGTTGAGTATCTGACTCTTGATTTCGGCTCAGGTCATGATCCCAGGGTCATGGGATTGATCCCTGCATCGGGCTCTGTACTGAGAGTGGAGCCTGCTTGGGATTCTCTCCATCTCTCCCTCTGCCCCTCTCCCCCACTCTCTCACTCTCTCTCTCTATCTAAAATAAAATAAAATCTAAACAAAAATAAAAAATAAAAGACCCAAAGTGACATGACAACTGAATGCAATGCTTGATCTCGTATTTTCGTTTGCTACAAATGACATTATTGGGGCAGCTGGAGAATCTTGAACAGAATCTCTGGGTGACAGGTAAATAGGAACACTTTCTACTATTCTTGAAGTTTTTCTGTAAATTAGAAATTATTCCAAAAGTGAAAGTTTATAAAAAGACCCACCTCAGAGTGTTATGAAGATTAAAGCAGCTCCTATATACAAAACACCTAGCACAGTGCCAAGCACATGGTAACTCTCCACAATGGCAGTAATAAAGGAAAGGAATGTTAGTTTCCAATACCAGAACACATATTAAAGTAAGTATGTTTTGACACTGTGCATAGCACTACACTGAAACTAGAGAGTACCCACTTAAGTGGAAGACTTGACCTAATCCCATCTGAGTTTACAAACTGCATAAGAAAATAGAATTTACAGGAGGTTGGAGAATGGTGCCAGAATGAAAGTCAGTATTTAATTAAATGGCAGAATAATTGTAACAATATAGTCACTACCTTACAGAGCCAGCAAGGGAGGAAACTAACTTGTGTCTCTGCTACTACGTGTCAGGAAATCATTAGTCATTTTATAAGTTTTCTCTCCTTGTTTCTCCTTAAAGATAACACTCTTTGAATTTTTTAGATGGAAACATTGAGGTCTGGGAAATATGACAACCATTTCTAATTTCTTAACCTCCACTTAAGAACCTATGGCTTGACAATGCAATAGACTTTTCTGAAAAATTCAAGATTTGTGGTTGGCAGTCTGACAGATTCGCCATACCCAGTGACTTTCTGTTGATGGTCTTTTCATAAATTGATTATCAAAAGGAAACGTGAATTGAATGAATACAAAAGAGATAGTGATTAAAAAAAAAAAAAAAAAGGAACTGTAACTGGCCCCTGAACTAAAGGAAAGCTCCACTGTGTCCTTGGGGAAACTAAGGTTGCTTGTCTAAAAGTGAGGGTATATCTTGGGAGCACTGAAAGGTATGATATAAAAGAATGCAATCAGGAACGCCTTTAACAAACAATTATTTAGCCCTTATTTTGTACCAGACTGGGAAAGTACTGACGTCCCTGATCCTCTGGGAAGTCTTTGGAAAGAACGCTAGGAACAACATTGATACCAGGATCAATGAGGAATGATCAGGCAATGATGCATGATAACTAAGATTTCAGCTAACCTCACTAAGACCCCAAGTGGTAGAAAACACGATGTATTACAAAGAGGTCTTAAACAGAGATCTCCACTTCTGGAATGTGGTGGACCAATTATTCTGAAACATTTTTTTCTATCCAGGCACACAAAAAAACAGACGCTGCATTAACTACACAAACAATATTTAAATGTATTATTGTCCTCACAAGAAATAAAGGCAATTACCAAACAGCAATGAAAAACAAGAATAAAACAAAGGAAAATTAATAAATTGAATCTAGAGTGGCAAACAAAGACAGAAGCTGAGATTGCCTTGGTACCCACTGTTAATGTCAGAAACCAACAGCTCTGAGGACTAACATTGGTTGGGGAAAGATAGGGACCAGGCTTTGGTTCTGAGCAAAAGAAAGGAACTGAAGCTGAGGCCCTTGACTGAGTTGGAACATGTAGAGTTTACACCCTCAGGGAAAGTTTAGGAAGTGGGGGGGGCAGGGGGGAATCCATCTGATAGCAAAAGCAGCCAATAGGATATTTGTCCATACCTGTCTATTCTCCCTCAAGAAGTTGCAGCTGTAAGCCTGCTATTCAGCCAGTGATTCACAGCAATGTACCTGATTATTAAAACACTGAAAGGGGAGGCTGGGTGGCTCAGTAGGTTAAGCGTCAGACTTCAGCTCAGGTCATGATCTCTTGGTTCATGGGTTCGAGCCCCATGTTGGGCTCTGTGCTGACAGCTCAGAGCCTGGAGCCTGCTTCAGATTCTCTATCTCCCTCTCTCTCTGCTCCTCCCCAGCTCACTCTCTCTCATTCTCTCTCTCTCTCTGTCTCAAAAATAAACATTAAAAATTTTTGTTTTAATAAATAAATAAATAAAACACTGGAATAGTTCCATATCAATTGACAACTCGCTATTGCTTTGATTCTCCCATTAGGCACTTTATGCCCCTATTCTACATCCCCAGCTATCTTAATCTAGCATAAACTATTTAGAAATAGCATTTTTACTGCTAAATTGTTTTTAGCATAGAAACTGCTTCCTTTAGGCCAAGTTTTAACCAACCATGGTGTTTTACATTTAAAATTTACAGTTAAAGGGGCGCCTGGGTGGCTTAGTCGGTTAAGCGTCCGACTTTCGCTTAGGTCATGATCTCGCGGTTCGTGGGTTCGAGCCCCGCGTCGGGCTTTGTGCTGACTGCCAGCTCAGAGCCTGGAGCCTGTTTCAGTCTGTGACTCCCTCTCTCTCTGACCCTCCCCTGCTCACGCGGTCTCTCTCTCTCTCCTAGAAATAAATAAAACATAAAAAAAAAAAATAATAAAATAAAATAAAATTTACAGTTAACAACTCCCTATGTCACTGATGGTCACCTGTTGGCCTCTGTTAAATTTATCTGCTTAACCAAATTGATGTCTAATTCTTTGCGACCAGAGTGATCTGTCCCCAGGAGTGTAATCAACAATATAGTGGAACAGGAGTCTCCAGACTCTCCTTCCCCCACAAAGACTCTAACTCAACAATAATACACAATCAGTTTCCTTTGTGATAAATCCCAAAACCAGTTAAGAGCCTCCTGCAACCCACGTGAGCATGAAAATAGCTGCATCAAACCTGGTAGGAACATTTGTAACACTCTCTCATCATTGTCCCTTCCCACAGTTGAGCATGGCACAATCAGGAGAACACTCCCATATTCTCCCTGGGGAAAGAAAGAGAAAGGTGAAACATACCATCAAATGTTCAAACGTTTGGAGGACTACCCAAGGGACTAGTTTCGGTCTTGTCTGTATCTACGCCTTGAAAGGAAAAGATGCCAGGTTGGGGGCCACTGAGAACAAAGCCAATGATGTCGAGGACTTATTCATCACAGCTCCTCTTCCCAGTTCAGCATTGAACAAGTGAGACTAAAATTCCCAACACCCAATTTCTCCCAGGGGAGGAAGAGTTAGAACAGGCATCCAGTGTTCTGACCTTTCATGGGGTTGTGTGAGGGACTGGATTCTGTCTCATTTGTCTCAGATCACTGATGGGACCCACGTACTCTAGATATCTGGGCCCTACTGAGAACAAGAGAGCTGGGAGTCTTGATGCTGGTCTAGGAGACCTGAAGTAAAGCAGACAGAGGCCAGTACCACTCAGCAGCCTCTTCCTCAGTGGGGAAAGAATAGTAGGGCATGCATCCAACATGAGGGACTTCCTGTGGGACTTGTTTTTGTCTTGCCTGACACAGAAAGTTGATAGGATCTGGTGTCCTCTGGAAGTCTGAAGCTACTAAATACAGAGAGCTGAGCAATTTTGCAAATGGAAACATAAAGAAGTTTGTGATATAAGAAAAAATAGAGTTTAAAACAAAGACTGTAACAAGAGACCAAGAACATTGCATAATGATAAAAGAATCAATCCAACAAGAGAATAATGCAGTTGTAAATATCTATGCCCCCAACACAACAGCACCTAAATATATAAAGCAAACATTAACAGATATAAAGGAAGAACTTAGAAGCAATACAATAATAGTAGGGGACTTTAACACTCCATTTACATCAGTGGATAGGTTATCCAGACAGAAAATCAATAAGGAAACAGTGGCTTTGAACAACACATTAGACAGGGTGGACATAACAGATTTATGCAGAACATTCCATCCAAAAACTTCAGAATACATCCTTTTTCAAGTGCACATGGAAAATTCCCTAGGATGCATCACATGTTAAACCACAAAACAAGTCTCAATAAGTTTAAGAAGATTGAAATCATATCAAATATCTTTTCTTCCTTTTTTAAAAGAAATTTTATCTTAAACTTTTTTAAAGTAAACTCTATGCTACACATGGCGCTCAAACTCCTGACCCTGAGATCAAGAGTTGTGTGCTCTACCAACTGAGCCAGCCAGGCACCCAAGTATCTGTTAACAACAGTGTAAAACTAAAAATCAATGACAAAAAAATGAAAAAATGAAAAATGAAAAAATCACAAAAATGTGAAGGCTAAACAACATACTACTAAACAACAAGGGTCAACAAAGAAATCAAAGAGGAAATAAAAAAAATACATGGAGACAAATGAAAATGGAAACACAATGGTTCAAAATCTTTGGGATGTAGCAAAAGCAGTTCTAAGAGAGAATTTATAGCAATACAGGCCTACCTCAAGAAACAAGAAAAATCTTGGGGCACCTGGGTGGCTCAGTCGGTTGAATGTCCAGCTTCGGCTCAGGTCATGATCTCATGGTTCATAGGTTTGAGGCCCGCGTTGGGCTCTGTTCTGACAGCCAGCTCATAGCCTAGATCCTGTTTCAGATTCTGTGTCTCCCTCTCTCTCTGACCTTCCCCTGCTCATGCTCTCTCTATCTCTCTCTTTCAGAAATAAATAAAACATTTAAAAAAAAGAAACAAGAAAAATGTCAAATAAACAACTAACCTTATACTTGAATGAACTAAAAAAAGAATAAAGCCCAAAGTTAGTGGGAGGAAGGAAATAATAAAGATCAGAGCAGAAATAAATGAAACAGAAACGAAAACAAACAAAAAGAAAAAACACACAGTAATAACAACAATAGAAAAGATGGATGAAAAGAAACTAAGAGCTGTTTCTTTGAAAAGATAAACAAAATTGATAAAGCCTCAGCCAGACTCATCAAGGGGAAAAAGAGAGAAGACTGAAATAAATAAAATCAGAAATGAAGGAAGAGAGGAGTGCCTGGGTGGCTCAGCCAGTTAAATGCCTGACTCTTGATTTCGGCTCAAGTCATGATCTCTGCTCAGGTCATGATCTCACAGTTTGTAGGAATGGGCCAGAGTTGGGTTCTGCAGTGACAGAGCAGAGCCTGCTTGGGATTCTCGATCTCTCTCTGCCCCTCACCTACTCACTCATGCTCTCTCTCTCTCTCAATAAATAAACATTTTTTTTAAAACAAAGAAATGCAGACGGGGGCCTGGGTGGCTCAGTCAGTTGGTGTCTGACTTCAGCTCCAGTCATGATCTCACTGTTTGTGAATTCGAGTCCCACATCGGGCTCTGTGCTAACAGCTCAGAGCCTGGAAGCTGCTTCCGATTCTGTGTCTCCCTCTCTCTCTGCCCCTCCCCCGCTCATGCTCTGTCTCTGTCTCCCAAAAATGAGTAAATGTTAAAAAAAATATTTAAAAAAAAGAAATGAAGAGAAATTACAACTCAATGAACAAGCACAGATGGAGGCCATGCCCTTGGTCTAGCATTGCTGTGTCCTCATATGGTCACCCTCACTACCAAGGTAGAGAAAGAGCACCAAAAAATGTCACACTCCACCACTTCCATCCCAAGAAAAATCCCACTTCATCCCTACTCCTCCATCAGACGAAAAACTGAATCACCATCACATAAAATCCAATCACCTCTCAAACTGCTGCCTTTGCACCGCTTCCTGGGACAAGTGAGTCCATGCTGGAGCCCCTCAAAAGAAGTATCTCAGATCCCATAGCACCTCAGGATCCCTGGACGTAAGCCGCACTGGTTTTTAAAGACAGGCATTTTGGGGGCATGGTCTCTTTGGTGCAGATCTCAAGGATTAGGGTGCCCAATGTGCGACAGAAACCCCTCTCCTCCGGGAGAGGCTTCAGAAGGGAGGTCCCTCCAATTATGTGTCACAGAGCCAGCGGTAGGGTTTTGGTGAGACCGTGTCTCTTCCTCTCCTACCCAATCTAGATGCGGTCCTTTTATCTCTTGTGGAGAAAGCTGTTCAGCTAGTTTTCAGTTCTTTTTCAGCAGGAATTATTCCATATGTCATTGTAGATTTAGTGTGTCCATAGCGGATGAATTCAGGGTCTTTCTACACTGCCATCTTGAACCACCCCATAATTTATAAAGTTTTTTTTAAATAAAACTCAATAGTTTTACAATTCATTCAGTGGCAACTGGTAATCATCAAATTAGCAATCATTATCTTCCAAAGTAATTACGCTAGCTGTGCTGTCATTTCTCTAGGATGAGCTGATACTTAGAGTCACAGGCATTTCCCATATAAGATGCATTATATAAATCAGACTTGGTTTGTCACCAGCATTTATAAAATCAGGCATAGGGAAAGAACTAGGTCTGGGGACACATGCACGGTCTTATTATAGTGAATGTTTAGCCTGACCTGATCATTACAAAATCAGAACAGCAAGAATATTCGCAGTACAAATTATTCTTCATGGACAAGCCAGTAGAAAAAATGGACAAATGACTTAACTAGATATTTATCAAAAGAGTAATAAAATAAAATCGAAGCTAAAAAAAAAGAGGAAATCCAAATGACCAATAAATATATTAAAAGATACCCCACCTTATTTGTGATCAGGGAAATTAAATTAACCTGCCCTGAGGGATCACTAGAGAACTATCTGGTCGTCTAAAGTATAAAGGTCTGACAATACCAAATAGTGCTAAGAATGTGGAGTGACCAAAATCCTTATACATTGCTGATGGATGTATAAGTTAGGAAAAGGCACCTTGGTAAACAATTCAACATTTAGAAAAATTGATGTTATGTACAACCTGTAACTTAGCAATTTTACTCCAAAATTATCTAGCGTCCAAGAAGCAAGCCTGTGTGCACAGAATATAAGTAAAAGAATGTCCACAGCAGGACTCTTTGGTAATCCGTGGACACAACTCGAATACTTGTCAGCCGTCCTAAATATATTAGTCAATATACTGAGGTAAAATCTAATGCTGCACAGAGAAACAGACAAATCTTTAAAACGTAATTAAGAAAAGAGGAAAACAGCCACGAGTAATACTTTTGTGCTGCCTTTCATAGATAGGTGAAAAAGAGGCAAATTAAACTATCCTATTTAGTGAAGGGAAATCCTTAAGGCAAAGCAAGAAAGTCATGATGATCCAGGTCAGAGCAGCGTTTACCTTGTTGGGGACGGAGTGGGCTGTGGTCACCTACGGGTTCACTGGGACCTTTTGTGGTGCTGGAAAGGGTCTGTTTGCTTGATCTAAGTGGCGGCCACATGGTATATTCAGTCACGAAACCATGGATATGGTTTTCTTATTTTTCTTTATGTGTATTAAATTTCATCATATATCAATGACTTATTGTGCTATGGGGGAAAATGAACTTGCACAGAGAGAAAAATGAGCAATGAAGTCATTGTGCCCAGGAATTATCTTGACTAGTGAAAGAGGCAGCTGGGAAAGGGGCTTCATCCTTCAACAGGTTTAATTCATTAAAAGTAGCTTAGGATGTGTAGTGATTGTTGCCAATGGTTGATTTTTTTTCTTGAAGGTAGACATGGTAAGGAGAGCATAAAAATTCTCGGAAAGTAAAATAAAGAAGAAATTTCCAACAGAGGAACATTAATGGGGAGTGAATAAAGCTGTTTGTGTTTCCCTGGCACCGTTTCCCAACAAGACCTCACGCAGGAGGTGGGAACACTCAGCACAGTTAAGAAAAGCTCCTGCCCAAATGTTAGGATGGTGATTTAATCAAGACATGTACAGATGGAAAGGAAAGGGTCCATCCTGCACACAGACTAATCTCCAAAGGCATCTTATATTTGATTTTCCGGAATCAGGTATCGGAGGCAGCTCAGAAGTATTTAGAAAATGTTAGGCCCATACTTTCCATATTTCCAAATGCATGATTATTAAGCTTAAAATATATGGAGAAGGGCAGAGTCCTGAACTAAGAATCAAGAGAGCTGAAAATCGTACTCCAGCACAGCTCACAGATGGTTTCTTACTTTGCACAAGCCCATTCACCCATTCAAGCCTTGTTTCCTCCATCTCTAAAAGAATGGGAAGATGCCAACTGAGTCTGTGCTGTGTCTATGACCGCAGATGGTTAGGCTATGGCTTGCATTCTATGGGCAGGAAGTGTATGGTCCACGCAGAGACCTGGAAGTCTTTCACGGACTCATTCAAGGGAATCCTCAGCCCTGATCTAGTATTGAACTACTTACTTCCAGACCATTACCACACCTCCTCTTCCCAACTCCCATGCCAATCCACAGTGGTGCTCCCAACCCTGCACACTGTTGCAGAATAACACTCTATGGCTGTTTTTTGCATTCACTAAGATCTCTTGGAGAGAATGTGCAGAGAAAGAAAGACAGCTATAATGATAGAATTTCATTAAGGACGTAGAGAAAGAAAAAGAGAAGGAAGAGAAGGTGGTGGTGGAGGAGGAGGAGCAGAGGGAGAAGGAGGAAGGAAGAGCCTAATCTGTACCAGAATGAGTGCAATGCACTTGTAATTTGTCATCCTCAGAAAACCCTGTTGCAGTGCACTTGTTGAGAAGACAAGGCTGAAGCTCAGAGATGCTAAATAATTTACCTGAGGGCATGTAACTGCAAAATGGAGCATAACCAATAAAATTATGCTCTACTGCCATTTTATAGACTCAGAATCCTACGGTTATGGGACATTTGGGTACAAGCCTGCCTCAAGGCAAGAACATAACCAAAGTAAGTGTCTCCTCAACTTTTGGTCCTCCACCACCACTCCAGGGAAGACAGACCCAAAAACCCTTCCCTGGAGCTGGGCCCCTGTAGCTCCAGGGGCGTGGTGTCCTGCTCTACTCTGAATGCTGGGCAACCAACTTTGCACACAGCACTGATCTGGGTCCTCCTGTAAGAAACCAGAAGAGAGTTCCAACCTACCCACTCTAGAAAGACAACCTTTCCTGGAACCCTCAAAACTCCCAAAATACTCGGCAACATTTTACAGCAGCCACTGGGAAAACAAAGCCCCTCGGTGAACTTTTCTGGGTGACAGATTCCCTGTACCATCTGCTTCAGCCAGGTGAATCAACTTTGCTGCCCAGTGAGAAGAATACCCCTTCTCTATGTCTGAGTACCCACCTAACTCTTGGTCAAACCAACAGTGGACACCTTAAGACTTTTTATTTCTGGAAACACAGCAAGTTCTTGTTCACATCCTTTCAGGTCTTAAGTTAAGCTCTTTATAACATTGCTTCCCTGGTCTCCTGTGTTCTCAGCGGGACTCCCAAGGAAAGGAGAAATGAAGTAGAAAGAGAGTAGACATTTTCCCTACCATTTTCCTATCAGTATACATTTGAGGCTATAGGGTAAATATTTGGGCCTGGGCATGAGGAATGCCTAGTCTCTAATCCTGGTTAGCCTTGACTGAGTTCCGTGTTTCCTATGATTTGTAAGAGAGGAAGTGGCAAAGACAGGACCAGGAACTTTTCTTCCTCTAACCCTGAAGAAGCCTGTGTCCTCTGAATGCCCGTCCAAGTAGAATGAGGCCAGTGTCCAGCCCCACCCAACTTTGCCCAGCTCTATAAAGGAAGCTCCCAGACAGCTACCGCCAGAAAGTTCCAGCTCTATGCCCTCATCAGCAATGAGGCACTCTCTCATTGGGTTACTCCTCCTCCTGGTGATCTCATTGCCTTCAGGTAAGATGATGGGTATAGGTCTGTTCATGAAAGTGGGGGTCTTCTGAGGACACAGGCACTTAAAATCCCCTATGGGCATAAGACCAGTAGGGAGACACCAATATCAGATGGACCAGCAAGCTAGGGATGGGATGTAAATTAGTGGTGTTCAGTCTCTGCCCTGCTCATTGGTTGCCACATCTTGAAAGTCTACCCAAGCTTGAGAGAGTGAAGCCAACTTCGTGACACACACGTCACTGCTCAGCTATCCAAATTCCTATCTTCCTCCAACTTCCTCTGATGAGCCTTAGACGTGGGGGCCCTCACTGAGAGATGATAGGGGGTGAGAGGACAGAATGTAAAAGGCAAATTGCAAAGTAATAAGCCACCCACCAAGAAAAGAGGGCAAGTCTAGGATTTCTCTCAGCCTCAGAAGCCTGATTTTTCTTTTCTATTTTTTTTCCTTCAGGGAATGGATTGTTTGGAAATGACGGAGTAGAAATCCGTACTTGCAGTTCCCTTCAAGGCAGGTGCTTCTTCGGTTGCAAAGTGGGATGGACATGGGTTTCATTCTGTCACAACATAATGTCCTGTTGCATAAAAATGATGAAAAATCAGCCTCCGCAGGCCATTGAGCCATGACCTTCACCTCATGGGTCCAATTAAAAGGACACATGAGTGGCTAAAAGGAGAAAATCTGCACTCTTTGTGTAAGAATCATTAATGGACCATGGGTAGCAAATGGGAGGGGGGGGCAGATTCTCACAACTTCCTGGCAAAACTCTGGGAGTATTTTGTAAAGGGGTACTGGGCAAAATGCATCTCCTATTCTTTTTTCCACCCTCCTGTTTCCAATCACTAATTCCTATTTCAAATTTAAATTCAGTTGATTAACACAGGGTTGATTAACACATTAACATCCTACCAGCCCAAGGATACGATGTACGCTGGGCTCAATAACAATAGCTTACTATGTGCCAATCACACTTTTAAGTGGGTTACAAATGTTAAATCACTCAATTCTCACAACAAAATTGATTTTCTTCTCCAATTTTCCAGATGAAGGAATTTTTCAAGGTCTCATAACCAGCAAGAGTTAGTTAGTGCTGGGTTTGAATCCAGACAGTCTTGGTCCAGTGTCTTTACTGCTAATCTACACCACCTCTCAATTGCTAAGTGTAGGAATCTAACTGAAAGTATTAATTGTAGTTTGTAGTGATGGTCGGTTCTAGTCCAATGACGAGTCAAGAATCCAGCTAGATCTATGGAACAGCAAGCCCCTCAAAATTCTTCCTGTGGCTTACAGCTAGAATGTTCCTGGCTGCTACGTTGCATTTGTGACTCGACTCAGCAGCTCTGATGCTTCAAGATCAATGTTGCCCTAAAATTCCACACACCAATCATCACTGCGCCAACCACTGCGGTGAAAGCAATGAGCCACACAGACCCACACAAAACTCCCAGTGGTTGGTGGGGCAGCACTGTTCCAGCAGCGTCTCTCTACCAGCCCTCCAGTGCCCCTCCCCCACTCCGGGGCAGATGTCACAGATCTTCATGGAGATCCTTGTCATTAGTTATTCAGAAAAAAAGAACACCAGCCGATTTTAAGGGGTTCCCTTCTCCAAAGATGTGCCTGAAGGAAGCACATCTGAGTATCTGCACCAGAAAGCTAAGCAGGGCTTCATTCTTTCTGGAAGTCTTGCCTGCTTTGACTCCCCCATCTTAATCCTCAGCACTCTGGCAAAAAACCAGAAATCATCAGTAGTCCTCAGGACTAGCCTCCCAGGACATCCATATTTTAGCTAGTCTTTTCTCTTTTTTTGAAATTTATTCATTTGTTTTGAGAAAGAGAGAACACACACATCTAGAGGGGCAAAGACAGAGACAGAGACTGAGGAGAGAATCCCAAGCAATCTCTGCATGGACAGTACGGAGGCTGATGTGGGGCTCAAACTCACGAACCACAAGATCACAGCCAGAGCTGAAGTCTGATACTTAACGGACTGAGCCATCCAGATGCCCTTATATTTTAGCTAGTCTTTTTGGTTATGTCTAGAGAGGTTCTCTGGTGTTGGACTACCTGTATTTGCTAATGAAATCATCCCCTAACCAAAAGAAAGAGAGAGGTGATGCAAAAGCTTACAGAGCCATATAAATGCAATGAAATTAACATAAAAGCAGGAAGTAAAAAGAGAAAACTGGGTGAAGGGAAAAAGCAAATATTCTTTTGCCAGGTTTCAAAAGGGTCCACAACCCAAAATAAAGGCTAAAGATCTCTACCCTTTTCTTGTGGTTTCCCCAAATCATGATTATATCACCCTGGGCTGAGATGCCGCTCTAACTTTGACAACGGGATGCAAGAAAAGACACTCGTCACTGCCTTTGATGTCCTTCAGTGCAGCTTGCACGAGACTGGAAATTCAGTTATTCTTGCTGAAAGCCCACATATGAAATAAAGAAGACTGAATTATTACACGTAAAAAGCCATTTTCTGCTCACCTTGTGGCTCCACAGGCAAAACCTTAGAGCTAGTGGCCACCCTCTCTGAAGAAGCCAAAAATGCTACTCTTTGTTCCCCATATCACAGGGCAGCCATGGGAAAAGTCCAGGATTTAGGCTTAGCAATAATCGGTCTCACTACACATGCGCCATTGGGAGACTGGTTCCTCCTAGTAGAAGAGATTGTTTTAGAACCCTGTTCCGGTGGAGTGACCCTTCAGGGCTCCTTCATGTAAGGCCATCTTCCAAGCTTTTTCTATGAGAACCAGCTCTAGTGCATTCCCCTGAAGCTTAAAAATGTCTGGAGTTGGGGCGCCTGGGTGGCTCAGTCGGTTAAGCGTCCGACTTCAACTCAGGTCATGATTTCACGATTCGTGGGTTTGAGCCCCGTGTCGGGTTCTGTGCTGACAGCTCAGAGCCTGGAGCCTGTTTCAGATTCTGTGTCTCCCTCTCTCTCTGCCCCTACCCCACTCGTGTTCTGTCTCTCTCTGTCTCAAAATTAAAAAAAAAAAAAAAAAAAAAAAGTCCGGAGTTAACGTATGTTACTGGAAATCAAGAAATCTGAAGGACACTGAGAACTTCTACTGATACCTTATCATATGGTTGTTTTAACATTAACTAATGTCATGTATGGAAAATATGGAACATGCTTGGCAATGTGTCATCTGGCTGAACTATTCTGATAGGGCTACGTTGTGGCACTTGAAGGATTTTGCCGTTCCTGGGGAAAGGCACAGTAGACAAGTAGCACTCAGTAAGAATCAACGGTATCCAATTACACAGGCAAAGGGAAAGCGCATCTCAGGGAACGTCAGACCCCACCCCCCAACACTATCACCTTAGTGTAAAATTCTTTCTCCAGAATCAAACTCAGAGGTTTAAAGTTTGGGCTCTGTTTTTGGTCTGGGTCTGCCATAAAAAAAAAATTACCACAAACTGTGTGGCTTAAAACACCAGAAATTTATTTTCTCACAGGTCTAGAGGCTAGAGGTCGAAAATTGAGGTATTACCAGGGCCATGTTCCCTCTGAAGTTTCTAGAGAAAATCCTCTTTTGTCTCTTCCAAGTGTCTGGTGGTTATTGGCAATCCTTGGCTCTCTTTGGCTTAGAGCTACGTCACTTCTTCTTCCTCATTTGTGTGGATCTCTGTATCTTGACACGGCCTTCTGTATACACAGACAGCAGTCTTTATAAAGTCTATATACAGACACCAGCTATTGGATTTAGGGCTGACTCTAACCCAGTATGACCTCATCTCTAATTACATCTACCAAGACCTTATTTCCAAATAAGGCCATGTTTTGAAGTTCCAAGTGGACACAATTTAGAGAAGAATGCTAGACAACCCAGGAGAGGCTATAAAAAAAGGGATTTACAAATAAACCAACTTTTGCTGTGAAATCCAATGTTTTTCCTCTCACTGAACATCCCCCAGACTCCCTCCTGGAGAATAACCCAAAAAAGGAGTGAGTGGTCCCTAGCCTCAAACGCTCAGAGATTATTTAGAGAGATAGAAGCATGCATAATCACAACACAAGCTGACAGAGTTTAATCCATGAAGTGACCTGCAGGCTTTTCTATGACACAAGAAGCTTTTATTCCTCAGCTTTTTCCAGGAATAATTGACAATTTGAAATTGTATGCAATTACGGTGTACAACTTGATGATTTGATATACATTATGAAACAATAACTATAATCAAGCTAATACACATCTATGGCCTTGCATAGTTACGTGTGTGTGTGTGTGTGTGTGTGTGTGTGTGTTTGGTGTGTGATGAAAACACTTAAGATCCACCCTCTCTGTACATTTCAGGTGTATAATACCATATTACACTTGAAGCTTTGAAGTCAAAGTGGAGGTCAGCTCTAGGGTGTACTGCCAATCTGGTTTGCTTCATTGGAAGCTTAGAAAACATTATTTAAGAAATACAAATAAGCTAGTCCGTGCAGAGACAGCTCACCCAGCTTGAATAAAAGTAGAAAGTACATCACCAATTCTGGCCTCCCACTTGGGCCGTCTCTCCAGAAGTCACTTTGTAAAAAAAAAATTTTAACATTTTATTTATTTTTGAGAGACAGAGAGAGACGGAGCTGGTGAGGGAAAGGGGCATACAGAGACAAAGACCAAATCTGAAGCAGGTTCCAGACTCTGAGCTGTCAGCACAGAGCCCAATGTGGGACTCAAACCCACAAACCGTGAGATCATGACCTTAACCGAGGTCAGAGGCTTAACCCACTGAGCCACACAGGCGCCCCTCCATAAGTCACGTTTAAAAAACAAAAAAAGTATACGGGGCACCTGGGTGGCTTAGTCGGTTAAGCGTCCGGCTTTCGCTTAGGTCATGATCTCCCGGTTCGTGGGTTCAAGCCCCGCATTGGGCTCCGTGCTGACTGCCAGCTCAGAGCCTGGAGCCTGTTTCAGAGTCTGTGTCTCCCTCTCTCTCTGACCCTCCCCTGCTCATGCTGTCTCTCTCTCTCTCTCTCCTAGAAATAAATAAAAATATTTTTAAAAAAAAGTATAATTTTCATGCATGTGGGTGGCTCAGTCGGCTAAGCCTCTGACTTTGGCTCAGGTCATGATCTCATGGTTCTTGAGTTCTAGTCCCACTTGGAGTGAGCTCAAGTCCCACGTCAGCTGAGCACTGCTTCACTCTCTCTCTCCCCCCCCCCCACTGTCTCTCCCTCTCTCTCTCTATCTCTCCACTCTCTCACACTTGAGCCCTCTCTCTCTCAGTAAAAAAACAAAAAAACAAAAAGTACAATTTTCTGTCAAATAATAAAGATACAAAGTCCCGGTCCTGTGTACTTAGTTTGCATTAAAGGGGTCCAGATCTTGAGCCACAGCAACGCTTCCCCAAAGCCAGTCTCTGTACCCTTCAGTGCTCACAATGCAGAAGTAGCTTCAAACTCGGTAAAGCCAACTTGAGACTCTTGCCAGCCCCGCCGACAGAACTTTCTCTCGTTGGCCCTCATTCCCAGCTTAAACTTAACCACGCTGGGTCTTCCCGTCTCTTCTCTCACCACCCAGTTCCCAATTCGACTTTGCATCTCAACAGCACCAAAACCACATCAGGAAAACTGTTCTCAGCGGGGCGAGCATGAGGGGGTGAAAGAGGGGAGGGGGGGCGGCCTTACAGTAAGCAGTCTTCTGTGGTGTCCTCCTGAGAACCAGTCCATGGTCTCTCTCTCTCTGGCCAGCAGACTGGGAGAAATGGGCAGGGACCTGAGAGGAACAGTGAGGTCGTGGAGCCAGAAGTCTGCAGGACAGAACCAGGTCATTTGTCGTCATTACTCCGTCCACCATCCCCGGATTGTGCCAGACATGCGGACAGGAAGAATTCGATTAGAAGACTAGCCACCACCTGCCCTTGGGTAGTTGGAACTCCAGCAAAGGAGCAGAAGCCTCTGAAGTGTCCCCAGACCAGCTTTGGGCAGGGGTCACACGGCTCCATTCCCCACGATAACAGCACATCTGGACACATGTGCAGACGTCTAAGCAGACGGGAGTGAGTGTGGCATGGCTGGAGGTCTCAAGCAGACACTGGGGTTCAGACAGTCACAACAGCTCAGAGGCGCACCCCGTGCCTTCTTTTCCATCCAGTAGTGAGCTCCGCTGGTCAGATCCAGGTGGGATCTCCTCCCCACAGAATCCAGGTAGCAGCCTCGCTGCTCAGGGCTTGTTCACAAGCCACCGGCAGAGACGTTCTGACTCCGGAAGACAGGAGGGAGGGTCAAATTAACCTGCTGGGACAATAGTGCCTTCCACATATGTGTGTGACTTGATTTAGGGATGTGAGCAGTTCTTCCCTCAAATTACACACTATCCCAGCTCATCCCACGGAGCCAGGGCCTGCGCTTCTGAGGACGAGAGCACATGCACCATCACAGAACCGGTAGGAGAAGGAGCAGCTCCTGACCCTGACGTTCTCCCCCGAGAGCACCCCAGTGCTGCAGAGCCCGCCCTGGCATGTGCAATTACGGCAGGCAGTGCTGGTGACCCCAGGCGGAAGTTAGGATGCCCTGATGGCTCAGATCTGGGTTGTCTCTGGGTTGGGTCTTCTTAAGCCCAACTTCACTCAGCACCAGTGGGAAAAACAGGAAGTGATCAATTAGGAACCCCACATGTTTGTACCCCTGGTCCTGTTCCCACTCTGCTCTGTTTGGAAGCACAGTATTTCAGGCCTTCCCTGGGCTGCGGAGAGAAACCAGGGGCCTCATCTCCTTAACTCTAGATCCCCAAATCCCATAAATGCAGCCTGAAACCAAATCAACTCTTTGAAAGTCACATCACTGACTATAATGTGAATAATATAAATTGTCCACAGGAGCCGTTTACTCTTCTTCTTGGATGCAGTAATTAATCTTTGTCCTCCCACAATGGATACTTGTGCCCCCATTTTTTTAACCTAAGGACACAACCTTATTTATCCCACTTTGAACTTATTTTATTAGATTTAGTGAGCCAATCTTTCAAGATCCAGACTCCATCACACTATGATGAGTCAAGAAACCCACTGTGGAGGTTGACAAGATGGGCAGGACCATGGCCAAGCCCACAATTCCCCCGGGAAGACAGTGGAGCTACAGGGAATATCCGTATCCCCTGACTCCACTCTTCAGATCTTTGTCTTTGGTTGTATGTGTAAGTTCAGGGCAATAATGAATAAATTATGAGGAGGTGATGGTGGTATTTGGAACTTCACATCCTTCTCTCTGCTGCCAACTTCCTTCTCTTTTACTAGACCACTTACTAACCCACCGTAAGCAAAGCTCATCCCAAAGTGCCCAAGGCAAATTAAGTCCATAAAGAGAATCTTCTTTTTTAAGTGTATTTATTTATTCTGAGGGAGAAAGAGAGCAAGGGAGGGGCAGAGAGAGAGAGAGAGAGAGAGAGAGAGAATCCCAATCAGGCTCTGCACCATCAATGCAGAGAGCCTGATTCAGGGCTCAAACAATCACGGAACCATGAGATCATGACCTGAGCTGAAACCAAGAGTCAGGGCTTAACCAGCTGAGCCACCCACACACCCCTCCTTAAAGAGAATCTGAACTGTAAGAGTGAGTGAACACTTTCTTTAAAGGGCCAGAGAGCAAATACATTAGGCTTTACTGACCACGCAGTCCCTGTTACAACTATTCAACTCTGTCTTTGCATCATGAAAGCAGCCATGTTTCAATAAAGTTTTATTTATAAAAACAGGCAGCGGGTGGGATTTGGCCCACAGGGCTCAGGTTTGCCAACTCCTGCTCTAATGGAACATTTCAGCTGCACTGCCCACCATGGAGCTCAGTGTGAGCACCACACTAAACGCCAAGGGCCCAGAGAAGCTTGGGCCAGGATACCTTCCCTCAGGGGGCTTATAATCTACATGTGTCCACACAAAAGATAAATAAGTATACACATGGAAACATTTAATGATATCCATTAATATCACCACTGTACTTTCATTCACCCTTCAAACATTTGTTGTGCAACTACTAAGTGCTAGGCACGTGCACAAGCCTGTGGAGGACATGGAGACGAACAAGCCCCAAACACTGCCCTCAGGGAGCACCTGCTCCAACCACCAGCTGTATGAGCAAAGCTCCTGGGGTTCTCTTCCAGGAGTATCAGACGATGCACATAGACTAAAGGGTAAAAGACAACAGTACCCATGAGTCATCCCTGTACACCTTCCTTCCTTATCCTGCCAGTGCGACTGTGAACACGGCATTGAACTTCTCTAAATCTCAGCTTCCCCACCTAATTTAAGATAATAATACTACCCTGGGGCACCTGGGTGATTCAGTTGGCTAAGTGCCCAACTTCGGCTCAGATCATAATCTCATAGTTCATGGGTTCAAACCCCACATCGGGCTCTGTGCTGACAGCTCAGAGCCTGGAGCCTGCTTTGGATTCTGTGTCTCCCTCTCTCTCTGCCCCTCCCCCTATCATGCGCGCGCGCTCTCTCTCTCTCTCTCTCTCTCTCTCACAATAAATAAATAAACTTAAAAATAAAATAAACAAGGGGCGCCTGGGTGGCTTAGTCGGTTAAGCGTCTGACTTTCACTTGGGTCATGATCTCGCGGTTCGTGGGTTCGGGCCCCGCGTCGGGCTCTGTGCTGACTGCCAGCTCAGAGCCTGGAGCCTGTTTCAGAGTCTGTGTCTCCCTCTCTCTCTGACCCTCCCCTGCTCACGCTGTCTCTCTCTCTCTCCTAGAAATTTAAAAAAAAAAAAAAATTTAAAAAAAAATTAAAAAAAAATAAATAAAATAAACAAAACCCAATTGGTCCTACTGTTCTGTCAGACACTAAAGGCCTTGACCAGCTCTTCTTTCCCCTTTTGCTCTGTTTTTTGTTTGCTTCTTTGGTTTGTTTTTTGGGTTTTTTTGGCAGGCACTGCACAAGCCTCCCTTATGGAGTATGACTCTTTTCTGCCACCAGATGGCAGACTCTGTCTGTTTTGCTTCTCTGAGAGGGTCACCAGCCGACACCGCCCCCAGCGTCTCCTCCAATGTCCTGCTTGACAATTAGTTACTTCCTTTCATTTGAGTCCCTCATGCTCTGCGCACTGCCGGGCACAGAGTCCGCATTCAATACAAAGCCAAGTTTATAAAGGCAGAGCCCCCTCTGTGCTGATTTCTCCACACACTGTCCACTCTCCAGACAGCTTGGTAATCTGGGTTTGCAGAAATGAGAGGTGACAGAAATAAGGCTGTGTGGCCTTAGCCTCACAGCACGTAGAAGTCAGAGACCACATGAAAATTCAAGCCAAGGACCCCAGCAATTTGTGTCCTAACCCGGGAGTGAAAGAGGTGTTGCTGACGAAATGACACAGAGGACAAGACACACACAAAAGACAGACAGACACAACTCCGGCCAGAGGAACAATTCTACGCAAGCCCCTCTTGCGGTTTATTTTATACCCCGGTAACTGGATACAAACTGAAATCTACAAGATGCATTCCTTTACCAACTAAGGGCAAGTAGCCAAACACATTTCAAGGACAGGGGGGAGCAAAGGGAGGAAGCGACCACAACATGTTTACTAAGAGGCCTGCTCACAATTCCAGCCTCCTCCTTACTTCTAAGGAGGGCATGTTCCCTCGTTTGCGAGCGGACCATTAAACTTGGATATTGTGTGCAGGCCTCCTGGCAGAGCATCCTGTTTGCAGGCATGCTTTGCCCAGGCAGGGAGCCCCGTGTGCAGGCACATCCCCGCGTCCCTAACCACGCTTTCTTGTGGTCACTGTCAGGCTCCCACAAGAGGGAGCCCGAGCTGGGTGTGGCTATACCGAAGGGGTATTCCTACTCTGACCCAAAGGAAGGCAGCTGTATGGGCCAGCAGACAGGCAGGTCTGCTCGAGGCAGCTCATAATCTGAAAATACGTACACATCGATGCCTGATCTGGAAAGGCCTTCGGAAATCATCAATACAGAGGAGAAAATTGAGGCCCAGAGAGGGGAAGGGGCTTGCCCCAAATCACACTCCTTGAGAGGCCAGAAACCAGAAAAGGCACCAGGTCTCCATGCTCCACACCACGCGTATTTAGGGAAGGAAGACGGCCAAAACGGTAGGCAACAGTTAAATTTTTAAAACTTTTTCAACCTGCCCATTTCGCAAAATGCATACATACCAACTTGTGTAGGACAAGGGGAAAAAAATGCAAATAAGAAAAAAAAAAACTAAATGCAAGCTGATGATGGTTCAAAAGGACTCGGGTCACTGAAAAGCTAAGAGCTTTTGAAAGTTCTCAGATTTAGCTCTCCCTCACTAGTCAACACTGCATGAAGCAGAACCCGAAGGTGAGAACGACGGTGGAGAAGGGAAGGCCCAGTCCCTAGAGCGCCAGAGGCTAGTGGCTACAGTTCCTATTTTCACCACCAGAGGGCGCGACCCGCCTATTTTTCACGCTAGCGCCGGCAGTGAACTTGTCCACTGTTCTCTCTCGCACCCTGGGCCTCTTGCTCGGTGAAAGACGACCACTCTCGTCACTTTTCCATTTACAGTCGGCAAATTTCAACAACATTTGGAAAAATGTGAATGTGGATACAAGCCTAACATCGTATACTAGATGAAAACGTACACGGCTTGGGGTGGGGAAAAGGAGCATATTTATTCCAGTTTTGTAAAGAAAATCCATTTCTGATTGTTTAATAGATGGAAACATTAGCAAAGACAAGTTGTTAAGATGTATCAGTTGGAGGGAAGGGTTTGGGTTTTGTTTTTTTTTTATGCTTGTACATAAAATGTATATAAAAGGAAAGAAATTAATTTGGAAAACAAGGGGTTTGAAAAACAGATATAATGGAGAGTCAGTGAATTGAATAGCCCTGGAAAGTTCAGATCTGGATGTAACTTACTAGCAGATGTGTCACTTACTAGCTGAGTGATATTAGGAAAAGCATTCAAGTTCAGTTACTCATCTGTAAATGGAAAATAATAATCACTCAAGAGGCCAGAACTAATGTGGCTAGCCCATGTCTGGCACATCAGATGAGTTTGAGAGAGGCTGGGTACATCTGAATCTATTAGTTAATAATAAAATCCATGGCAGGAATCAGGACTATACCCAGATTCTATTTAACAAGAGGTCAGAGGGTTCATGTTCCAAGGTACACGGTGAGTGCTTTCCTTGGTAATAGTTCCTCTTTTTTAATAAAAACTTTTTAATGTTTATTTTTGGGAGAGAGAAAGACAAAGCATGATCAGGGGAGGGGCAGAAAGAGAGGAGACACAGAATCTGAAGCAGGCTCCAGGCTCTGAGCTAGCTGTCAGCACAGAGCCCGATGTAGGGCTCGAACTCATAAGCTGCGAGCTCATGACCTGAGCTGAAGTCTGATGCTTAACTGACTGAACCACCCAGGCACGCCCTCCATAATATTTCTAATCTTCAAAGCAATCTAGTCAGATGGTTATATTTTTTTAAGTTTTCCAGTACAAGCAACAACTAGCTAGAAGATACAATGAAAGAAAAGACTCTACTTAAAATAGCAAACAGGGGCGCCTGGGTGGCTTAGTCGGTTGGGCGTCCGACTTTCGCTTAGGTCATGATCTCGCGGTTCGTGGGTTCGAGCCCCGCGTCGGGTTCTGTGCTGACTGCCAGCTCAGAGCCTGGAGCCTGTTTCAGTCTGTGACTCCCTCTCTCTCTGACCCTCCCCTGCTCATGCTGTCTCTCTCTCTC
>NW_024081464.1:551268-602915 GCF_003009895.1 Hyaena hyaena | reverse complement strand
GAGCCCCGAGTCGGGTTCTGTGCTGACTGCCAGCTCAGAGCCTGGAGCCTGTTTCAGTCTGTGACTCCCTCTCTCTCTGACCCTCCCCTGCTCACGCTGTCTCTCTCTCTCTCCTAGAAATAAATAAAACATTAAAAAAATTAAAAAAAAAATAGCAAACAAAAAGTAAAATATGTAGAAGCAAACATAACAAGGAATGTGCAAATACTTACATGAAGTTACAATTGACCCTTGAAGCAACAAGGGAGGTGTAGGGGGAGATGGGGTGCCCTCCACCAGGCAGTCAAAAATCTGAGTAGAATTTTTGACTTCCCAAAACCTTAACTGCGAATTGCCTACTGTGACCCTGAAGCCTTACCAATGACATAAATGGTTAAGAAATTTGTATGATGTATGTACTATGTACTATATTCTCAGAATAAAGTAAATTGGAGAAAAGATATTGTTAAGAAAATGATAAGAGGGACTCCTGGGTGGCTCAGTTGGTTAAGCATCCTACTTGGGCTCAGGTTATGATCTCACAGTCTGTAAGTTCAAGCCCCGAATCAGGCTCTGTGCTGACAGCTCAGTGCCTAGAGCCTGCTTCAGATTCTGAGTCTCCCTCTCTCTGCCCCTCCCTGCTCATGCTCTGTCTCTCTCTCTCTCTCTCTCTCTCTCAAAAAATAAACATTAAGAAAAGAAAATGATAAGAGAGGGGCGCCCAGGGGGCTCAGTTGGTTGGGCATCTGGCTCTTGGTTTCAGCTCAGATCATGTATGATCTCACAGTTCATGGGTTTGAGCTCCGCATCCAGCTGTGTGCTGACAGAGCCTTCTCCCTCTCTCTCTCTGCCCCTCCCACATTCTCTTCTCTCTCTACATATAAATAAACATTTTAAAATTAAAGAAAATGATAAGAGAAAATACATTTACAGTTCTGTATTTAACGAAAAAATCTACATATAGGTGGGCCCGCACAGTTCAAATCTGTGTTTTTCAGGATGGGGGAGGGGCAGGGTCAAGTGTACTTTAAACCTTTGTGGAGGGATCCAGAAGACTTGAACAAATGGGAAAATTCACCATGTTCTTAGAAAAGAAGTTTCAATAGGACAAACATGGCAATTCTTCCTGAGTTAACCTAGAAATTCAATGTGACCTTTTTAAAAATATCAAAAGTTTAGAATCAGACAAGCTAGTTATAAGTTTCATAGGAAAACATTTAAAAAGTAAGAATCTCATCAGAAATTCTGAAGGTGAAGAATATTGACAAGTAGCCTTTCCGGTTGTTAAAACCTATTTATTACCTAGTCTCAATAATTAAAACACTGTGGTAGCAAATAAAATGACCATTTAGAAGTGATTCTTAAAAAGCCAATAAAAATGAACATTTAGAAATGATTTTATTTTTTTAATGTTTAATTTACTTTTGAGAGAGAGACAGAGACCGCGTGAGCATGGGAAGGTCAGAGAGAGAGGGAGATACAGG
The DNA here is from genome assembly GCF_003009895.1 of Hyaena hyaena. Lineage (NCBI taxonomy): Eukaryota > Metazoa > Chordata > Mammalia > Carnivora > Hyaenidae > Hyaena > Hyaena hyaena. The sequence continues at coordinate 601,452 of NW_024081464.1, read as the reverse complement.
ATCTGAAGTAGGCTCCAGGCTCTGAGCTGGCTGTCAGCACAGAGCCTGACATGGGGCTCGAACCCACAAACCATGAGATCATGACCTGAGCCAAAGTCGGATGTTTAACCAACTGAGCCACCCAGGCGCCCCTAGAAATGATTTTAAAAAGCCATCGAATCAAAGATTATTCAGTAGTGTTTGGAAAACTAGAGGCCCATCAAAAAAAAGTATCAGGTTCGACCCTTACTTAATACACTGCACTGGGATAAATTCCAAATGGATCAAGCTTTTAAAGATAATAAGAGAAATCAGGGCCACCCGGGTGGATCAGTTGGTTAAGTGTCTGGCTCTTAATTTCAGCTCAGGTCATGATCTCATGGGTGTTAGATCGAGCCCAGAGTCTGGTTCCATGCTGGGCCTGGAGAGAAATTCTCTGTCTCCCTCTCCCCCTGTCTCTTTCCTGCAAGTGTGCACTCTCTCTCGCCTATCTCTCTATCTCAAAAAGAGAGAGAGAGAAATCCGTAACAGAATAATTATTTTATAACCTGTCTACCTGTAATAAAGCTCCAGTACTATTATGGATTGAATGTTTGTACCCCCTCCCAAATTCCTATGTTGAAATCCTACCCCCAAGGTGATGGTACCTGAAGGTGGGGCCTTTAGGATGATTAGGTCATATGAGTGGGGTCCTCATGAGTGGGATCAGTACCTTTATGAATGTCGGGAGAGAGCTTGCTTCTGCCGTGTGAGGTTACAGCCATGACAGTTTACAGCAGTCTTTAAGCCCACAAGCGGGGTCTGTCACCAGACACCACCTCTGCTCTTGACCTTGGACTTGCCAGTGTCCAGGACTGTGAGAAATAAATTTCTGTTGTTTACACAGCCCAGTCTATAAGATCTTGTTATAGCAACACATACTAAGATAGACATAGTAAAAATAGTAGATTAACTGCATTAAACCAATCATTTCTGCCTGCAAAAGCCAAAACACTAGGTAGAAACTGGGAATATAATTAGAAAAACATAATAAATATGAAATTTTTAGAAGCTAGAGCAAAGTTTCCAATTAAAAATTTTTAAAATTTTAATAAGCCTTTTGAAATCACTTCTCTGAAGATATATTTTTCATGTCTGTGAAATATATATCATGAAATATATATTTTTCATGTCATGTGACTGTATCTCAGTCACAGACGCTTCCTGATAGGCTACTAATGATGACCCTTTTTCTCAAGTTCACCATCCATGAGAAATGCTTTTCACACAAGTGGGTGATAAACAATCAATTTAAACCATGTTTACACTCCCTCAGAAATGTGCAGAAATCAAAATTGTACACGAAGAAGGTATCGGCTCTTCTTTGGTTGACAAATACAGTGCTTAACTAGTTTGTAACAGTGAGAATAGATTTCTGAATCCTCGTGAAACATTCCAAAAGAATGATGCTCTGACTTGTTAAATGTGTGTTTCAAAATAATGCTGAAGCTCTAATGCAAGAATCATCCCCATCAGCTGTTCTGAGGCCCCTTAAAGCGCATGTCAGCTGCAACCAGACAAAAGCAGCTGGAAAACGTGAAGATGGTTTGAGAACCGCTCCCTGTAATGCTGCTCATCTAAAGCCTTGCCCTCCCGTCCTTTAGCAGCCACACCTTGGCAAGTCACCGGGTGCTTGGGCACAAGGAACACCGCCTCCTGCTCTGTAAAGGACGGGCCAGGCTCTGCAGCCAGCACTGAATCAGCCGTCCCCAGAGTGCGCAGAACCTGCCCCCTGGGCCCTGCCCGCCTCTGTGCTCTGAGGGGGCTGCGGGCAGCAAGGAGGCGTCTGGCTGGGCTCCCACCGTCGCAGGCCCAGCCCGGGGCCATGCACCCCAGTGGGCAGGTGTCTCAGTCTGTTCGGGCTGCTGTAACACTACCACACATTGGGTAGCCCGTTAACAGCGGAAATTTATCGCTCACAGTTCTGGGGGTTGGAAAGTCCAAAAGCAAAGTGCTGGCAGATTGGGTGTCTGCTGAGGGGGTTCTTCCTGCTTGTGGTCAGTGCCTCCTTGCTGTGTCCCCACGTGGTGGGAGAGGGAGGTCTCTGGGGTCTCTTTTATAAGGACGCCAATCCCTCGTGAGGGCACCACCCTCAGACTCTGCACCTCCCAAAGACCCCCGCCTTCTAACACCATCACCTTCAGGGCTTAGCATCTCAACATGTCAACTGGCGGGGGGGGGGGGGGGGGGGGACACGAACACTCAGACCCTAGTAGAAGATATGAGCTCTTGGCCTTAACTGCCCTGCATTCTGGGCATGTTTTGTGTGTTCTTTAATTTTCCTTCTAGTTGTGACTCTCACTTTGAACATTCACATGTCATATCCTACTCAGAAGAGGAAGACGTTTTATCTGTCAGGAAGCCCAAGATGGGCTTTCAATACAGTCCAAGAGATTTTGGCCAGTGCTGGACTCAGTTTCCCTTATGCTCCACTGCGCACAGACTGCAGCTAAGCCGGGGAAGCTTCCTTGCTGTTTTTTGCCTCCACTTTCCAAGGCTCCCCCTGCCCTTATCACCTCTGTCCAGAGCCTGTCTCCAGCCTTTCTGTTCTTGAAGACACCCATCTTGAACTCTGCCCTCGGGCCCAGGACCCTGGGGCTCGGATGGTCTTTCTGATCTTGACCACCCTGACTCCCAAGGGTCTTACACCCAAGGGTGCCCTCACCCAGAATGGGCTTCCGCTACTACCATGCTGCTAATCTGACCTTGCAACACTCCGGTGTTTAATTGGGGTGGGAAGGGGTGACATCCAGCACAGTTCCTTCAGGACCACCCCTTCCCTCTAGGAGAGCAGGTGCGATTGGTCCGGAGGGGCCAGCAGCTGCCCCGCCCTTCCTGCGACCCTCATGCTGTGGTTCCTGATCAGAACTGGATCTTTTAAATTAAAATATTAAGTAGAAAATGGACACCAATGAGAATCCACGCAGCTCTCACTGCTGACTCCAGACCAGCCTTCTGGGTGCAAAGCAACCTTGACACCTCTAGGGAAGACATCTGCCGTTTGTGTCAAAAACATCGCCTACCTCTGGCCTTGGAAATTTTCTTCACCCAAGAGCACTGAGTTGCCTTTAAAATGCAGCTGTATCTTGAGAATCCCTCCCCCCACCCAAAGAACCCTGTTGCTTCCCCTCCTCCTCCTCCATCCTGCTGTGGTGGGATGAGAGTTTGGAGTCCTAGTGCTGGATGAGGAAGGCTGTCTGCACTTCAGTCTAGCTCCTCCCCTCTTTTTCCTTTAAGGGTCTGAGTGCCCTCTTCAAATGTTGCTGTTCATATGAACAGCTAAGCTTTCAGGTGTTAAAAGCTACTATAGTCACAATACATATTAAATACCTTTGTGGGGGTACCTGGGGGGCTCAGCCAGTTAAGCATCTGACTCTTGATTTTGGCTCAGGTCATGATCTTGCTGTTTATGAGACTAAGCTCTCCTTGGGCTTTGTACCAGGTGTGGAGCCTGCTTGGAATTGTCTCTTCTCTCTTTCTGCCCTTCCTCACACATGCACATTCTCTCTCTCTTTCTCTCCCCCCTCTCTCTTTCTCAAAATAAATAAACTTAAAAATGTTTAAATAAATAAATGAGGGCGCCTGGGTGGCTCAGTCGGTTAAGCATCTGACTTTGGCTCGGGTCATGATCTCACAGTTTGTGGGTTTGAGCCCTGCATCAGGCTCTGTGCTGACAGCTAGTTCAGAGCCTGGAGTCAGCTTCGGATTCTGTGTCTCCCTCTCTCTCTGACCCTCCTCTGCTCACGCTGTCTCTGTCTCTGTCTCTGTCTCTGTCTCTGTCTCTCTCTCAGAAATAAATAAATAAATGGATATTTTTGTAAATTTTGATATCCAAGAAAAATTAAATCCATTCCTAAATTTTAAAAATGACCCCGGGAAATGAGCAGGTCAGATTGTGAGAGGTGCCTGAAAAGATGCTCAATGTCATTAGTGGTCAGAGAAAGGCCAATTAAGACCACAGTCTGGACCAAGGCAAATCCACCAGCATGGATAAAATCTAAAAGAGTGACAATACCAAGCATTGGTGAGGATGCAGAGCAACTGATTCTCCTGTTTTTGAAGAAAATGCATATAGGTAAAAATAAATAAATAAATAAGTTTAAAACACACACACAATAGAAAACTGGCAGTATCTACTAATGCTAGGACTCTAATAGAGTAACACAGTAGAATCCTACTCTGAAATATATATATGACAGAAATGAGGGCATACATCCACCAGGACACACATACAGAAATGTTCATAGAAGATTTGTTCTTAATCTGGATGTGCCCATCAACAATGAAGTAGAGACATAATTGTGTAACACTGGAATATTTTTACCACGGAATACCCCCAACACTAAAAAGAATGAACTGGGGGAAAGGTAGATGGATAGGTGGAGCCAGAGGACTTCTAAGGCAGGAAAATACTCTGTATAATACTGTAATGACAGGGGCTCCTGGGGGGTGGGGGGGCTCAGTCTGTTAAGTCCAGTTCTTGATTTCGGCTCAGGTTATGATCTCTCATGGCTTTGTGGGTTCGAGCCTCACATCAGGCTGTGAGATAGTGCAAAGCCTGCTTAGGATTGTCTCTCTCTCCCTCTCTCTCTGTCCCTCCCCTACTCATGCTGTCTCTCTCTGGAAATAAACTTTAAAAAAAATACTGTAATGACAGATACATACATGTCTTTATATATTTATCTAAATCCATAGAATGTACAACACCCAAGAATAAACTGTAGTGTAAACTAAGGACTCAGAGTGATGATGTATCAAAGTGAGTTCATCAGTTGTAACAAATGTATCAGGCTGGGGGTGGGGGCAGGGAGGGGAATGTGTCAGTCCCGAGGGAGGCTGTGAGTGTGGTCAGATTGTGAGAGGTGCCTGAAAAGATGCTCAATGTCATGCCCACATCTCTCTTCAGAAAACGGAATCTGAAACCCAAGCTTTGCTAAAGTCCAGAGACAAACCTCGCACTGCATGGGGCTCCATCAAAGACAGTGACAAAGAGCACACGTGCCTGGAGATCAGAGCAAAGCCGTTACAGTTTAGAATGTCCTTTCGGTTATTTTTTTCTTCTGTAGAATGGCAGATGGTCAAGAGGAGTGCTCCGATCAGATGTGAATTAAATCATTCACAGTATCAGCCGGACAAAGTTTGCAAGAGACTTCCAAATTCCCCAAACTCTGACGTTTCAACCGAACTCTCATTTACTAACAATGCACAGACACTCCTCACCAGTCCTCTGCCCTCCAGGAGGGAGGGGGGACCCTATTCCCACCCCCCACTCCCCAGCACCCCCCATAATGGGCACTTCCCAGATAAGACTCAGGCTTTCCAACCTGTGGCGCCAGCCTGGGAAAGGCAGACAGAGCGTGGGCCCCGTGGCCCCTCCGCCTGCTCCCCTCAGCCCTTCCCTTCCCTGGCACCAAAACAGATGACTTCATCTGTGAGACCCAGCTCCTATCTTCGACTCAGCCTCCCTGGGACCCGAGGGGGAGGGAGCCTGGAGGCAGAGAACAGCCTGAGCTCTGGTTACTTTGGCACAGGCCAGGGCTCTGTGGAGTGTCAGCCGCAGCCTTCAGAGCCTTCAGATCGGAAGAGCCTCGACCTCATTCTGGGGGCTCCTGCAGCCCTGGCCAGTGCTCCCCTGCAAGCAGGCCCCTCTCCTGGCCCCTCCACCCTCTTCTGTGCCACACTTGGGGACAAACAGCTGCAACTGGCAGCCAGCCACCACTTAGCCAGGCGCAGAAGGGCATGAGGGTACTCCCTTGTCCCTCCATATAAATGTTCTGTCCCCGGGCGCCTGCGTGGCTCAGTCTCTGACTCTTCATCTGGTCTCAGGCTGTGATCTCACGGTTCCTGGGATCGGGCCCCTCGTCGGACTCCGTGTGGTGCTCATGCAGCTCAGGAATTAAAGCCTCAGTCACAATCCAGTTTCAGTGTCTACTTTCCTGAGTGTGAACCTCTGGAGCTCAGGGGCGACCTGGCTGGCCCCAGGGAATGGCTGTGTCCCCCTGCTCATGTCACTCTGCTGGGGGCTTCCCTGCTAGGATCATGGGTCCAGTGCCTCACTGGCTGGTGCCTGGGATGCTTGTCATTTCCCCTGCCAGAGTGAGCCTCCTGCCGTCACCCACAGACACCGGCTCTGGAGCTGAGCTGCTGGCTTCCCACAGCCAGGAACCTTCAGCAGAGTGAACTACCTCTCTGCCCACAGCTGCCTCATCTGTAAAATGGGGATATAATTACTACTCGCCCTGACCACTGTTGTAAGGATCAAATAAGTCAGTAAATTAGTACCTTATGCTTGGCGTGTAGCAAACATTCAATACATGTGCTTGGGGGTGGGGGGGTGGGGATTATTACTAGAGTCTGTCTGCTGTCAGCAGTCTCTGATATGGTGGTCAGCTTCTGCCTCGCTCGTCAGTCCCCAGCAGCCTGCACCACCTCTTAGGTAGGTAAATGGGAGCTGTATGACCCCTCTAGGGAGCTACCGGGCTCCATCTTAGTAGATCGCAGGACCCACGTGGGCCTTATGCACTCCTGGGCTCCACCCTCTCCTTCCAGGCCAGGACACATTGTGATTTCTGGCATCTCAACCACCTCCTGACTTTGGGAATTGCAAGATGGAGAAGTGGACTTGGTCAGGTAGACATTTGTCACACATCAGGGGACAGTTGTGTTGTGCTTCTTCCCCACGACGGAGGGGAGAGTGCCGATGGGTGGGGATGTTCTAGCGGCTCCCAGATAAATGCTGCACCACCCGTTCTCTCATTCGCTCACTTCCTATGCCTTTCTGGAAGTGCCAAGCCCATTTACTCTCTCCAACATGTGTGCGGACTCTGAGTGTCTCTTCCTGACCAGGAGTCACCTCCCTCTGAGAGTCTGGATGTGGGATGAGGGTTCGGGGAGCAGGAGGGCTCAGGAGTTCCCATCCCCTGTGCTCCCAGATTCCACACTCTTACCCTCTCCCTATAAATACCTCTAAGAGATTCCTGCATTTTTACAAGGCTTTTATCTTTCCATTTCCTGACTTTAGCAAACCTCACTCCCCCACCATAGCTCCCAATGTTAGAAGGGGGTGGCTTTCCTGTCTCCATCTTGGGTCTGGCAACACTGAGAAAGGGGAGGGCTTGTTGTCACACAGCTTGTTCCAGAATAGGACCTGGACCTGCCCGTTCCGGTTCTGGAGAGCAGGCCCTGTGTCCTTCCAGCTGCTCCAAGAGAGGAGGCTTGCTCCCTCTCTTTAGGGACAGCTGGGCAGGGGCACAGAGGGCTGGCCTCCAGATTCTCTCTACAGAAGGCCGAATGGGGTGATAACCATGTAGAGCCTCCTGCTAATGCCTCCCGAGGACTGCCCCATGCTGGGCACTGTGCGCACCCTGGGAACACCCAGCACCTAAATTCCCTCCAGGACCATAGCCTTCATTGAGATACATTTTTTAATTACAATGATGAGTATTATCAAAAGTGTTGGTCAACAGAAGTATCACTTTGCTGGCCTCAGTGAAAACTGAAACAATATTTTACAGGACCTTTGGACTCCAAGGTTCAAAACACTTTTTTTTTTTCTTAAGTTAGCTCCATGCCCAGCATGGAGCCCAACATGGGGCTTGAACTCAACAACCCTGAGATCAAGACCTGAGCTGAGATCAAGAGTCTGATTCTTATCCGACTGAACTGCCCAGGCTCCCCAAGGTTCAGAGCACTATCAAACTGGGACCCCAAAATATTCCAGTTAGTCTCCTTGACCCTGACCTCTCATTTCAAACCTCACACCTAGTTCATTCCTCTTCTGGATCCAACTCCAAATCCCCTGCTCTGTGCTTCAATTTCTCTCATGCTTTTAGCCTCATTGTTTGCATTCAGTTTTTCCAACATTTGATATTTAACCCTGAATTCCTTTTCAGAATTCTGCCTCAGACCCACCTCTCTGGCTCTTCCCTATCCAGACAGGCTCTGGTGGGACTACTCCTAAATTGTGGCCCCTCACATCTGAGCACAAGGCCCCAGTTACATGGCTGTTAGTGTGGTTAGAATATCAGTGTTCAGTAAATAAGAAAGTAAAAGAGTCTGAGGGCTTGGGGTCTCAAACTGACTGGAGAACAAAAGACCCAGACTGTTTCTTTTTTTATTTTTATTTTATTTTTTTTTTATTTTTGAGAGACAGAGCATGAGCATGAGCAGGGAAGAGGCAGAGAAAGAGACACAGAATCTGAATTAGGCTCCAGGCTCTATGCTGACAGCACTCGAACCCACGAACCATGAGATCATGACTTGAGCCAAAGTTTGACACTCAACCGACTTAGCTACTCAGGTGCCCCCCAGACTGTTTCTATGGAAAAATCCAGTAGCTTCATCATCTCGTGCTGGAAGTATTAGGCATCTATACACACACCCAACCCTAAACCCACCTTCTAGACAAGTTATCCCTCAAGTCTACCCTTAATGTTTCCTTTCCTCTTTTTATCCATATTGCACCCAGATGCTCATGTTGGAGGCTGAATAAGGCACAAGTGTGACTTGCCCTGCCTACCCCTTCCTAAGGATGCACACAGGGCCTGGGCCCCACAAGAATGCCCTGAAGAACATCAGGTCTCCTCCACCCTGGGGATGCTGTCGTATGGTACCACCTTGCCAAGCTCCCGTAGACATGGTCTGTGCCTGAGCTCAGATTTCTCAAGTCCAGAGACCCGGGTTCTTCACTTCCTGGCCGTACAACCTGGGGTGAGTCATTTAACCTCTGTAGGCTTCAAGCTCCTCCCCTGTAATGGGTAGGAGAAGCCTTGTTCCACTCCCTCCCAGGTTATGAGGACGAACAGAGATCACTGGTATGAGCCACCCTCCATACCCTGGACGGCCTGACAAGGTCTCCAGGTACTCAGAGTCTCAAAGGCCCCGTAGGCCTCTCCTCCCCAGCCCTGAAGCTGGGGACATGAGCAGTCTACTCCTCTGGTTTCAGGTCAGCATGGAGCTGCCCGCCATCTTGAGGGAACAGGTACCCCCCTACCAGCACTGGTCTCCCACGGGCCCTTCCTCATGCCTCCACGTGGCATACAGAAGACGTGACTCAAACCGTATACCAGCAGCAGCCTACACCAGCGGCACCAAGACCATAAATGTCAGACACAGCAGCGAGGAACAGAGGAACACACTATGCTAATTATATGACCGCCAGCGGAGAGACATGGTCTAGAATTATAATTATAATGCTAGAGGGATCTGGGACACGCCACTCGACCATGAGGTCCTCAAGGGAAGAAATGAGAACTTACCGTTTTTCATATTCTTTGGGACTTAGCAGAGTGCCCGGCACTTACTAGACTCTGGCAGAAGGATGCCACAGTGTACACCTGAGACGTGTGGGAAGGGGCCATTGGCAGACGAGGGAAACCTTGTTATCGGGCGTCCCACCCAGGGTGGCTTGGGCAGAAAAGGTGAAAGGAGGTTTACAAACGTGTATGTCTGCCTCAAGCTAAGCCCCATTGCCATCCTCCCTTCTAGGCCACAGTGATAACGTGGGCCCCTGTGGCTGCTCTGATTACTCTGACTTACTGCCTCCACTGCCAGTGATTCTGGGCCCCAGTGTATCCCCAGCAACCTTGCAATCATAACCTTGACCCCTCTTCCTAGGTCACTGTCATCGTCTACCCCTCTAATAGGCTCAGAGCTGTTCACCCCATCCCTGTCCTAGGCTCGGCCCCAGGCACAGCCACAGAGGCTGAGGCTTCTCTGGAGGGGCGGGGAAGGGCTGTGGAGAAGCTGTCAAGCTGTGTTTTATTGTCCAGATCTGGGAGGCCACTTATCTGGGACACTCACACTGGGAAGTGAGATAGTCCGGCAGCACTTTTCCCACCAATATTCTTATCTTGACTGGAAAGAAGACTGTGCTTGTATGTGAAGACATGTGTTTTTGCAAACTCCAGTGTGTGTCTACTGGAGTGTTTTTCACTCCATGACTTCTGACCATATGGATTATGTTTGTGTAATTTTATGACTTGAACACAAAGCACGTGTCTACAAAGCACATCTGTGTTTGATATGATGGAGAAGTAGATGTTGCAAAGGGAGATGAGAGGTGGGAGATACTAAAGGAGAAAAATGGCAGCCAGGGAAACATTTAAAAGATCAAAAAGAACCGGTTTTGGTGAAAGACTGAAAAAATGGGTATTTTCATACATTGATTATGTAACTTGTGGACTGATATAGCTCTTTTAGAGAGCAATCTCCAAATGTTAAAATGTTGAAAAGTTAAATGTGTCTTCTTGTCACTGCTAAGTCTACTTTCCATATCCACCCAAGAGAAATACTTGCATATGGACACAAAGAGATGTACATGGGGCGCCTGGGTGGCTCAGTTGGTTGAGCATCAGCTTTGGCTCAGGTCATGATCCCACCTTTCACGAGTTCAAGCCCCATGTTGGGCTCTGTGCTGACAGCTCAGAGCCTGGAGCCTGCTTCAGATTCTGTGTCTCCTCTCTGTGCTCCTTCTCCACTCATGCTCTGTCTCTCTCTCTCTCAAAAATTAAGAAAAAAAATTAAAAGAGATGTACAAAAATGTTCATTGCTGAATTATTGTAGTAGTAAAAATTATATACAGCCTAAATGTCAATTGAGAAGGAAGGGGTTAAACACAGTATAGTTGTTATATCAATACTCTGGAACGCTAAGTATCAGTCAGAAAGAATAAGAAAAATCTTTATAACAAAAGATTCCATCAAATATGTAAATTAAAATAAAAAAATTGCAGAATTTGTGTGGATTATACTATATAAGGAACAAAAAAGAAATGTATAGATTTCTACAGAGATATAGATATGTATCTATGTCTATATCTTGTATAGGTTTTATATTCATTATGTATACTCATTGTATATATTCATTATTTATAGTCATATGTTTTTATATATGTTCATATATTTTATAGAGAGAGAGAATGAAAGAAAGAAAGAAGGGCCTAGAAGGCATACATACCAAATAACTATAGTGGTTCTTTTAAGAACAGCTGAAATTGGGGTGCCTGGGTGGCTCAGTCGACTCTTGATTTTGGCTCATGTTATGATCTCATGGTTGGTGGGTTTGAGCCCCTCGTTGGGCTCTGTGCTGACAGTACAGAGTCTATTTGGGATTCTTTCTCTCCCTCTCTCTCTGCCCATACCCTGCTTGCTCTCTTTCTCTCTCTCTCTCTCTCTCAAACTAAATAAAGACTGCTGGAATGAAATAAGCATCACCTGAATTGTCCTACAAAGGAAGTATGTTTCCATACACTTTGTGTGATGATAAATACTTTTTACTTTTTTTTTTTTTTAAGGAATCAGCAATACTAGGGGCGCCTGAGTGGCTCTGACTCTTGGTTTCAACTCAGGTCATGATCTCACAGTTCATGGGATTGAGCCCAATGCTGGGCTCTACACCAACAGTGTGGAGCCTGCTTGGAATTCTCTCTCTCTCTCTCTCTCTCTCTCTCTGTCTCAATGAATAAACATTTTAAAAATGCATTTAAAAAAAGAAAAAAAAGTAATCAGCAATATGGAATCTACCCACCATAGACCCAATGATCTAAACAAAAGCAGGAAAGAAAATACCTTGTTTTCTGTGGCAGATGTGTGGTTCAGCCTGGCCCTCTTCCTCTTGGTGAGGTGGAAGAGGGGGTAGAGTAGGAGGAACAAGCTAGAGGAAAGGCAACTTGGTCACCCCCACACCTCTGCCTGTCTAGTGTAGGTGGCACAGGAGGGGGCTATTTTTATCTGTGTTGCTCTGGAAAGTAGTTACCACTGCAGAGGACCCAGAGAGGGTGGCTGCAAGTTTCTTCCATAGTTAGAGTCAGAAAATGGTTCAGTCTGAGCCAGTCTTTTTTTCTCCCCTTCATTTTATCAATACAGAAACTGAGGCTGGAGAGGAAAAACATAAATCCCAGCTGTGCTACAATTAATTCTCCTCTGTCCAGGCAGTGGGGGCAATGAGGGGAGTTCAGTCTGTAGACAGCAGTTAAGATGTTTGCTCCCCCCACCCAAGAAGAAATGAAGGCAAAGCTCATAAACAAGCATATTCACACATACTGCTACAGTCATCCAAAATCTCACTGCCTGGGGGAATAGGAGCCAGGGAGCCTCAAACCAAAGGATGAAGACTGAAGCTCTCAGGCTTTACCAACCCCCTTCCCAAATCTTTTTGCCCAAAATGGAACCTCTACTCACACAGGAGGTGCCAAGGCCAAGCAAAACCAGTAAAGAAATCATCTCTACTTCTCCACCTTAGCCCAAAGCAGTTGTCTCAAATCATAGTTAGCTGGGTATAAAATTCTGGGTTACCAGTCATTGTCCTTCAGCCACTGGGTCCATTGTCTTCTGGCTTTGGGAGCTGTTGGGAAGTCTGCTCTGAGGCTCATTGCCATACCTTGGTACTTTAATCCATCTTTTCTCTCAGGTTGCTTTAGAAATGGCTCTCCTTATTTTTGATGTTTTATAATGTGTTTTGGAATCAATTGTCTTTAATCCTGTTTAGGACTGTGTTTATTGACTCTAAGAATATTTGTCTTTTCATTAATTCTGGAAAATTCTCAAATATTATCCTTTCAAATATGACCTCTTCAAATGATGTATCCTTTGTACTCCTTCCTTTTGCCTTAGTTTTAGTTCCCTGAAAAGAGGATCTGAAAGAAGAATTTAAGTGCGAGTAGTTCATTCAGGATGTGATCCCAATGACCAGAGGTAGTGAGGAATGGAAAGCAAAATAGGAAATTCCATAAAGTTTGCAGCAGTGACTTACCACTGTAACTAACTGGGACTCAGTCCCGTGGTGAATTCTTTCGAGAAGTTTACAATGTATGCCTCAGATTCTTTCAGCAAAGGATGATTGAATTCAGACATTTATTTCCTTCTTTCCTCCACTGACTCAAGGCTGCTGCTGGAAGTTGCAACACCTTCAATCTTCCAAAATGTGTTTGTGTGTAAGCTGAACTGACTTTTGCAGTGTTGGTGAAAGCCCAGAGTAAGAACAGAGAGACATTGTGGCATGTGGTTACAAAGAGATATTGGCATTTTGCATGGAATTATCCATCACTACTGCACTAAGTCAGGTGGGGTGAGAGGGTTAGCACAAGGCACCACCAACATCACCTTGCGATTTATGGTGAAACTTCTCATTCCATCTTTCATGTCTCCTAACCTCACTTGTATGTTCTCCGTCTCTTTTTTGTTCTGGGCCTCATTTGGGGCAGTTTCTTCAGATCTGTATTCTCATTTGCTAATTTTCTCTTTAGCTGTATCTAAACTGCCATTCTTTTACACAATATGTTATGTCCTTATGATTTCTAGTTCTTCTTTTCCTCTCTAACATGTTTGTTTATTTTCTTTCAAATTGCCTCACTGTCTTGAGAAAATGGTTGAGGTGGTGCTCAAGTCTGCTGACCCTTTTTCATGATAAGCTACTTTCCCATATGTTTTTGCACTTATTCCTATGAACCAATTTTCGGTGAGCATTCACACACACCCCCACCACCTTGCTTCAATGCTCCACAGGAGGACATGTAGACTTTGGAAAGAGGAGTGCTCCTCCAAGCAATATTTTATTTGATTCTGCCAAACATTCCAGGGGCATCATAAACTTGGGGCCAGTTTTTTTTTTATTATTTTTTTATTATGGTAAAATATACATAAGATAAAAGTTACAATTTTTAATCATTGTTAAGTGTTTAGTTTAGTGGCATCAAGTCCATTCAACATTGCTGTGTTCATCCCAAACAGAAACTCTGCACTGATTAAACACTGACTCCCCACTCTCTCTTCCCCTCAGCACCTATATAACCACCATTCTGTGAATTCTCTATTCTTGGTACCTCATACAAATGGAATCATCAACATCTGTCCTTTTGTGACTGGCTTATTTCCTTTAGCGTAATACCTTCAGGTTCATCCATGATGCAGCCTGTGTCCAAATTTCATTCCTTGTACACCTAAAATGAATACAGTGTTATATGTCAGTCATATCCCGATTCGGAAAATAAATAAAAAGAATTACTTTCTTTTTAAGGCCAAATAATATTCCATTGTATGTATATGCCACCTTTTGGTTAGCCATGAATCCATCGATGGACAATTGGGTTGTTTGCGACTAAATTTTAAGTGAATTTCTCAACTGGATTTTGGGGATATCCTGAGAGAGATTTTTCTTACGTAGAGCCCTAGGCAAGCAACGTCCTCCTCCCCTTTCACTGAGCATGCAGCTTTTCAAGGGCCGTGACCTATGCAGGGACTTCAAACCCAACTTCCCTTCTTTACAGGCCTAAGGCCTCATCACATGTCCCCTATGAGAGTGTTAAAACCAAGTCTCTAGCCAAAAGGACCCAATTCCTGCTCAGAATCCACCCCACCCAGACTCCACCCAACCTACAATATCAGCTTTCACACTAACTACTCTCGTTTTCAATTCCCTCTTTATCCGGGGAACCTCAGGATTGCTCTTTCTTGCTTTGAAGAAATGGTTCTCAACCTTGGCTCCTTTTAGAATCAAGTGGGGACATTTTTTTTAAATCCCAGGACACAAGCCAGACCAATCACATTCAGAGCTCTAGTAACCAAAAGCAAGTGTATTTAAATAAAAATATGTTACATAAATAATCATATAAGAGGTGCCTGGATGTATTTTTTAAAATATAAAGGTCAACCTGAGTTGTCAAAATAGGGTGAGCCCTGCCTTCGTTAGGCAGATTCTGGGTTATAATCCTAAGTAGTTAATTTCCTAAATTGAGGTCTATGATCTTTTCTAGGCTACAACCTTAATCTGGAAATAATATTGATTGTCAGCTTCAACTATCAGCCTCCTACACAAAACCTACCTTGCAAAGCCCAGATTCAGTGTGATTAACATTCTGATGTTCCAGGACGCACTTTCTTATGGGGAATAGACCATCTCTCAACAACACAAAGAGACGAGTCTGCCCAGCATCACGTGAGCAAATGCATGAATCCTCTTCCCTTGTCACCTCTGTTGAAGAGCGCTACTCCTCTTCAGCCCACACGGGAGCCTGTGGTTGCTGTTCAGTTACTTGCATCAACTCCAGTAAGCCTATTAATGATAATAAGGGCAGCTAGCAATAATTAATAACTTTTGTTATTAATTTTTTAATGTTCATTCATTTTGAGAGAGAGAGAGCGTGAATGGGGGACAGGCAGAGAGATGGGGAGACATAGAATCTGAAGCAGGTTCCAAGCTCTGAGCTGTCAATACAGAGCCCAATGCAGGACTCGAACTCACGAACTGCGAGATCACGACCTGAGCTGAAGTCAGACACTTACCCAACTTAGCCACCCAGAGGCTCCAATAACTTTGGTTACTAAATAACTTCTGCCTGATATCAAGGATAAGAACCTGAACCCCAAACTTCACATTCTTATTTTTTATTGTCCTTACATAAATGTAATTATACAATATATAATGAACGTATGGTTTCTACTATATAACTAACATAGAGGATAATAAATATATGCTATTTAGTAAATATTACATAAGTATAATTATGATTATTATAAACTATTTTAAACAATGAGATAAGTGCAGAATATCAGACTCCAATATTACCACCTCCAAGATTCAGTAGGTGTTAATACTTTGTCTATTAACTTCAGATCTCTTTAAAAGAAAAAGTAATCATTAGAGATTAAGCTAAAACTTTTATCATGCTCTCCATCCCTCCCCTCCCCAGAAGTTAACTACTAACTTGAAGTTATGTTTATCACTTGAAAGCATATTTTATACTTTTTCTACATGTGCATATATTCATAAATAACACAGAGAATTGCATATTTTTAAAATGTTTACATAAATTGTATTGAGAAAAAGGGTTGACTGGTGACCCCATGCACATGCAGCATCTACACTGTCCAGTAGATGTCACTAATGTTCCAGTCCTAGAGGGATATTGGAGGTTTTTTGGGTTTGTTGTTGTTATTGTTGTTTTGATGTTTCATTTTGTTTTGTTTTGTTTTTCTGTTCTCAGTGACAGATTTGGGATTTCCTTCTATGGAAGCTTTAACTCTTATTTGCGGTTTATCTACATGCAAGATACCCGAGCTTTATTTTTCAAAATTTAAAAGCAGTACTGTAAGCAATGAGACCTGAGATGATTTCTTTCAGTCCTTTCCCTAGAGGGAAGGCTCATAAGAGCAGGGTATGGACAAAGGCCTGGGCAGAGAGAAGGAGGTGTGCATTCTAGTCCCAGAGCAGCTGTGCCCACCCCACAGGCCGACTCCCTCCCCGGGCCTCAGGAGGTGGACTGTTTCAGAGACAGCAAATCATAGCACCTCACATGCTGACTCTGGTCCTTTGGTGGTGGCTCCCTGGGGGTGGCTCTGGGCAGGAAAAAAAAAGCTTCCACAATCTACCAGTGAGAGAGGGGAACTGGGAAAATGCCTGCTGTTTGCCAACCCTGGAGGACAACCTCGCAAAGGGAAGTCCCTCCCAGTTCTAAATCTGCCTCCTACCCTCCCCACAGGGCTGTGCAGCAGCCCCCAGGGACTGGCAGGCCCCGGGGCCATGACCATCATCGAGTCTTGGTTACACACAGATGACCCTTCATTCATTTTCTTTTTAAGTGGGTGTGGCTTGTTTTAAGTCCCAGAAGCCTTGGCGAGATCAAACCTCATAGGTGGCTGATTCAGGGTCAGAGAGCACAGAAGTAGAGAAACTGCTTGGACTGTGATCAGGCCTTGGCTTTTCCTGGGAGCACCGGGCAGATTAACCCTGGTCACGCCGGAGCCATAGCAGGTCCCTGAAGGCATACATCTCCTGCTTCCCCACTCACTAATATTTGCCAACAGATACAGCAAATTTGATGAAATGAGAAAAAGTCCAGAGAAGGAAGTGCTACCAGTTTGATGTTTTTCCAGGAGCTCACAGTGGCCAGTGTCCGGACTCACTAGACGTCTGTTTGTCCTAAGAGCTCTGGTCTGGGAGCCAGGGCATGGACCACGTGTGGGCCATGAGCCCCAGCAGGTCTGGGGCCCCCTTAGCAGGCTCCAGGGGCTCAGAGCAGGCTCCCGGTCCGCGTTCCTCCCCCTGGCCCCTCCCTGACCTGCCCTCTCTCTGGCCTCAGGGCTCTGGGGAGGCCTGAAGAGGCCGTGGGAGTTTGGCTACCATTATCCGGCCCTTATCTGAGCCCACTTAGTTCAATGACTAGGAGCCGACCTGAGGGTCACGCCTGTCTCCAGGGAGCCAGTGCTATCTCGGTGACCTGTGGAAACCTTGGCATGAGCTCATGCTTTCTGACGAAAGAGAGGACCCCTGCCATATCGCTGCCCCGTGCCCCCACCCCCAGCGTCTGGCATGAGCCCGGTGAAGGCTCCACCATTACTCACGGAAATAGCAACACTGATAACTGCAGCAGACAGAAATACATTGATGAATTTCCATTCAGAAAAGCACCTCCTCCCTCCCTCCCCTCTGACTTCATGTGGTGCTATTAGAGTAGACACTCAGGCACACAGGCAAGGCCTTTCTCAGACACAGCCTCGAAATTGTCACCATCCCCGCTTCCCCCTCCATGAAGATACGGTGTCACCGTAAATCCCTAGAGAAATCTGTATCCTGGAATTCATACTAAAACATACTTTCTCTTCATTCGGGAAAAGGCTGTAAAGACAGAAAGCTTGTTGTACTCATCTACCTATTGCAAAATCTGACATCACCTGATAAGCACTTGGCTGCTCAAACTAAATGGCCGTATTGAATTGGATCGGGTAAGGGTGACAGAACACAGGACCAGGAAGCATGTGACCTGGCTGCTGCCCCTAGAGGACCTGGGGCAGGTTACTTCTCTCTAGTCCGTACAGAGTTACTTTACACAGTCTTAAAATCTTTGTCTATGGGGCGCCTGGGTAGCTCAGGTGGTAAGCAGCTGCCTTGTGATTCGCTTCTGGTCATAATCTCATGGTTCATGGGATCACGCCCCACATCGGACTCTGCTCTGACAATGCGGAGACGGCTTGGGATTCTCTCTCTCTGCCTTTCTGTTTTTCTCTCAAGATAGATAGATAGATAGATAGATAGATAGATAGATAGATAGATAGATAGATGATAGATAGATAGATGATAGATAGATGATAGATAGATAGATAGATAGATAGATAGATAGATAGATAGATGATAGATAGATAGACAGATAGATGATAGATAGATGATAGATAGATAGATAGATAGATAGATAGATAGATGATAGATAGATAGATAGATGATAGATAGATAGATAGATAGATAGATAGATAGATAGATAGATGATAGATAGATAGACAGATAGATAGACAGGCATCATTGTTAACAGAGCACTTAGTTCATTTATATTTTATGTAATTACCGACATATTTGCGGTTAAGGCTACCACTTTTGTGACTTTCTTTTGGTCTGGTTGTTCTAAGTTTGTTTTTCTTTCTCTTCTTGCCAACACTTAACTTGACAAATTTCATCATGCTCTTTTTCCTTCTACTACTTTGGAAGTCATAAGCCCTAATTTTATCATAACTACCCCAGAAATCACAACATGCAAAGTTAACCTCTTTTCAAAGTCTAAGGTTGAACAAATATTTATCTTACTCCAAGATGATATAATGACTTATAGCACTTTAATTCCACTTACCCTCCTACTTAAATGCTATTGCAATATATTTTAATTTTTCTAGTTTCACTTTTAAAGCCCACAAATCATTATTGTTGTTGTTTCATACTACGTAAAATACAAAATTTAAGTATACCCATATGTTTACTCATTTTCTTTGATCTTTAGTCCCATATTTCAGTCCTTCCATCTGGAATTGTTTTACTATCTGCCTAAAGCACATCCTGCATAATTCTTTATACATGGCTCTAATACTGGAAAATTCCTTCTGGTTCTATTATCTGAAAATATCTTTATTTTGCTCTTATTCCTTAAAAAGATATTTCACTGCATAGAATTCTAGATTAATGCTTATTTTCTTTCAGCACATTGAAAATACTTGATTGCCTTCTAGATTCTACGATTATTGGTGCTGTCATACCCCCACCCCCACCCCAGCAACTTTTAAGATTCTTTTCTTTGTCTCTGCTTTTCTGCAGTTTTACTAAGGCATGCCTAGTGTTTCTTATTCATGTAGGGGCTTATTCTATTATACTTGAACCTGTGGATTGGGGCCCTTTATCAAAATTCTGGAAAATCTATAGCTATTATTCCTCAAATATGGTCTCTATTCCAGTGTCTCTTATCTCACCTAGGACTCTAACTAAACATATATTAGACTTTCTTATTCTATCATCTATATTTTGTATCCTTTCTTCTCCATCTTCCATTATTTTGTCTCTCTGTGTTGCAATCTAGGAGATCTTTTTCTGGCCAATTTCCTATTTACTACTTCCTTTAGTTGTATTGAATCTTCTATTAAAGCCAGTCATTGAACTTTTTAATTTGGGGCTATTACACATTTTATTTCTTAAAGTTTTATTTGGTCTCTTTTAAGACCTTTCATGTCACTTTGGAAAGTTTCCTACAGATATTTCCAACCTTCTCTTGTATTTCCTCAAGCATAGTAAGTACACTTTTTTGCGGGGATATGCTTGAAATAATCAGACAAGGGGGATCTCAATTTGATTATTCCAATAATCTAAGTATTTGTAAATCTGCATCTACTGTCTGTTCTTTCTGCTTGTTCTCTTCATGGTGCCTTGTTTTCTTTTGATCCCAGGTTATCTCTTATTGTGAGCCACTCTTTATGCTTGAGAAAGATATTTAAACCAAAAATTTCAGATCCCCAGAATAAAGATACCTTTCTCCAAGGAAGATTTTGTTTGCTTCTATTGGGTGTCTAAGGGCTATGCACCTCCAGAGCTGCCTTAGACCAAGTTCAAAGCTTAAGATTCCTTGGCCTGCCCAGGCAATGAGAACTGCAATTGCTAACCCCCAGTAGGACAGATGCATAGCTGGTTCACCCTTAGTCTAAGGATGTAGCCCTTTGTGATGCCAGCATATTGTGGGAGAAAGTTTCTGCCTGACTTCCCAACTTACATGCTCTTGGACTTTAATGTCTGTCCCCTACCATCCATGAGGCTGTCAAAGGAAAACCCAAATTTGCCAGGATTAGTAAATGCTCTCAAAGCAAAAGTGGTTTCGAGATTCTTCTTACATCTCTAGGTACTCGTTTACACTCCAGTTTTGACCAGATAATATGAGACTGGTATGTCCATACATAAATACTTTTAACATCTTTTTTAAAAATTCCATAATATCTTGTTTTCTCTGGCAGATATTTGGTCAAAATAACCTAACCTTCCATGGCCTGATCTCCTGAGCTTGTTTATCATTTATTTTACTAATGGTTTGGTGGTTTCCCTCAGCCAAAGAATATTCTGTCTCAGAGGAATAAAGACAGATAACTGCCTGCAGCTTTGAAAAGACAGTTTTTGTGATGTTTAAAATTAAAAGTATTGTGTTTTAATCTTTAATTCAGCTGGATAATATAATTCCCATAGGTTTTTTATGTTATTTGATGTACATCTATATCACTTACTTACTTCCACAAAACAAATTATCACAACCTTAGGGATGTAAAATAACATATCTTTATGATCTTACCATTTCTGTTGTTTGGAATCCAGGAACAGTTTATCTGAGTTCTCTGCTTCATGTTCTCTCAGAATGCTGCCATCAAGATATCAGCCTGGGCTGGGGACTCATCTGAAGGCTCAACTGGAGCAGTTCACTTATGTGGTTTTTGGCAGACTTCAGTTCCTTTCGGATGATGGACTAAAGGCTTCATTTCCTAACAGACTGTTGGCTAACAGGTGACCTCATTTCCTTGCCAAATGGGCCTTCCAAATGTTTATCATCAAAGCCAGCAAGGGAAAGTCGGCTAGCAAGACAGCAGTCAAAATCTTTTGTAATCTAATCACAGAAGTGACATCTCCCCATGTTGAGGTGTTCAGTTAGTGAGAAGCAAGTTATTCAAAGAGCAGGAATTGCAGAGGTATGGATGCCAGGAAGCAGGGATCAATGCTGACTTTCTGCAATATTCTCTCAGCAGGCTTTCATGTGTGGACACAGGCAAGGTCCCAGGAAGTGCTCAGTGTAACATCTCCTCTCCATCTAGAAAACACCACACTTCGAAGTCAGTCAGATGGGTGAGAATCCTGGCTCTACCACAGTTGAGTGATCTGGAAGAAATTACTTAACTTCCCAGTACCTTAATTTCCTAATCTGTAAGCTGAGGTAATAAATATCTTCAAGGGGCTTATGCAGTTTAATAGTCAGCCAGCATGTCAGCCAGGCCTTGAAATACTAAAATATGTCCAATGCTGTTTGTAAAATAGCTGTTCTCCTGTACCTCCCGGAGACCCCTTGGCCACACCAGTATTCCTGATATTTTCCTCAGAAAGTTCTTGAACCCCACACAATTCAGCAATCACAGGAATAACATCTGGCACAACAGCGGGCCTCTAAGACCAAAGCTCCAGTGCTATGCAGGCCATTTTTTATTTTGTCCCATCCTGAATGTAAAACGCCCTTAATATCACCTTTGGTTGTAGGTACTATGTAAATACTGAGGTCTCCCAGACACACTCCATTAACAGAACCGCACTTTCCTGTTTGTTGAACATTTTTGAGAAATAAACAAGTCAAGTGGGAGATCCTGCTCTGAATCTAGTCACCCAGTTGGTGGGTTAATGGAACTCCAGATGAGATGGTGTGGCCTGTCCTATGCCAGCCAGTGGGGGGCCAGGGCAGGCCCAGAGGGCACTGAGGGGAAAGCTCTCCTCGTGGAAGCCAGGTGTGGGAAAACAGTGCTCTTGTTTCCCAAGACCATGTGGGTAAAAAAGCTCTAGCATTTGCACCTGGAGGAGGGAGTCTGTACCCCAGCCCTGATTCTGCCAATGGTACTAAAGTCTGACTGCCTGGGTTCAAATCCCAGCTCCACAGTGACTAACTATGTGGCTGGGGCTGGGTTTTTCAATATGAGCCAGACTACCTGGTTTGAACCCCAGATCTGCTAACTCTCCTGCTCTGGCCTTAGGGAGCTTGTTAACCCTCTCTTGGCCCTCATTTTCTCATGTCAGCTACCTCTTCAGGTTTTTGTGGAGATCCAATGAGTTTGTGGATGTACAGAGCTTAGAACAGTATCTGCACATACTAAGTATTCAGTAAATATTAAATAAATAATCCAGATAAAGTACTGAGTACTTCCTAAGTGTCCAATTATAATTATTAATCATGCCTCAGCTGACTCATCTGCAAAGAGGGAATAACATCTACCTCAAAATACATGAGAAAATGCTGAATAAAATGCTACATGCAAATTAGTCAACTCAATTTAATTGTCCTCATCTTACAAACATCTTCTATCCCTCCCCCAAGTGGTGGTGAGGCTGGAGAGGTGGGGGTGCTTAAAAACCCAGAGAACCTGTCAAAAATGGGCCCCAGGAGATGGAGGAGCAATGGAGGATGGGAACCAAACTCCATTGCTTTCTGACACCACCTCCTGGCAGCCCCCAGCCAGCTCTGTCACACAGATCCCTTCAAAGGGGACCTTTCAAGGGCAGATGTGACGAGTGCTTTTTATAAGTCCCCTGAAGAGGCCAGAGGTTTGACGACAGAGCTGCAAGAGACCACGGAGAGCACCTGGTCCAAACCCAGAAGTCCCACCCCTTGTGGAAGGCACCAGCTGACACACCCCTGGGGGCCTCCCTGCCCCAGCTGGGTCAATATTTGTCTCTGGGAGGAGGCTGTACAGAGAGACAAGAAGGTGGTGAGAAGGCACAGGGGGGTCCCAGGGAAACCCAGGACTGCACTCGGCTCTGGCCCTGTCTTCAGAGCAAGTCAAGTCACCTCTCTGAGCCTCAGTTTCTCCATCTGTAATGAGCACACTGCCCTTGCCCCGCCTACCTCCCAAGTGGACCGGACCTCGGACTAGATGGTAAATTTGAACTCTCCGTACCTAACGCATTTCACAAACATAGTTGAAACATTCCCCCAGGGCCCTGACTGCTCCGCGCCCACCCAGGCAGCAGGCACACCCTCCTTGGCCTCCGGAGACCGCATGAAAAATATTGGACCCCCAACAAGTGTCCCCTCCCAAGGCACCCTCCTTCACCATTAGATGTTTCCTCAGACGTACTAAATTTCCCGCGAGCAAATTCCAAGGGTTCCCGTTCTACCCATTCATTCATTAAACAGTCTAAACACATACTGCCCACGTCTAGCCCATTCTGGCTCTGGGGACATAAAATAAGAATGGCCTCTGCCACCAAGAAAAGTTAAGGAACTTTTGGGGGCCAGCGAGGAGTGATCAAGGAAGCAACACAATAAAGTGTGGAGTCTCTGGGTGGGGGGGGGTACCGACACAGTATCTCCCGCCAGGACCGGCTGCCCAGAGGAGGAAGGCCTGGGCAGAGTCCTCCATGAGCAGGCAGGGCCTGAACAAAGTAGGGAGGGAAGGGCAGGCTCAGAGGAACAGCCCATGCAAAGGGAAGCAGGGCAGAGGGCAGACCTGGGGGTGGGGGGTGGGGGTCATCTTCATGTTTTTGAAAGGGAGGCCACAACTCCTCCCCCAAAAGGAGCACATCCATCTCCAGGGACTGAGGATAGAAGCCCAGAGCAGTGGCAGCAAAGCTCAGAAAGCACCTGCTGAAAATCTGAGACCCGGCCTCTATGTTAGGTTAAAACCTCAGGACCTGTCCCTAAAAATAAGGTGCCTTTTTTTTTCTTTTCTTCTTACCATGTAAATACCCATACTTGTTTCCCTGAGCTAAAACCAGGTCAAGCCTCTGACCTCCAAGTCTTTCCTTCCTCAGGCCCTAACCCTGTCCCCTCAGCCTGGGGGGCGGGGCATGGCCACACACCACCTCCACCACCCGCTGCCCCCCACCAGTTCCGTGTCTGCAGCCACATCTAAGACACTGGTGTCCCTGAGGACAAGCAGACGTATGGGGACGCCAAGGGGGGATCAAGGGTGCCGGCTGGGAGAGGAAAACAGGAAAGTGGAAATGATAAGGAGAAAGTCTGGAAGGAACTAGAAAAAAACTTTTAAGAACAGCAGGTTTGGGAAAATCCTGGCCTGAAGAGTAGCAGTCTCTAGTCATCAGGATATGCAAGCTGGCCCAGGAATACCTTTGACACAGAGCAGGACAGGAAGATGCATCTGTGTGCTGTTGGGGGAGGCTCCTCACGGAGGCTGGCCCATTCATTCATTCATTCATTCAACACGACATTTATGGAGGACCTCTTTCTTTTATGCTTTGCACAAACACAAATCTGGCTGGTCTCCAAGGGCGTGAGGTGCCTGGGGGAACAGCTAGGCTTACTTTTCCTGAACGTGCCAGGCACATTCCTGCCACAGGGCCTTTGCACTTACCTTTGACTCTGCATGCAATTCTCTCCCACAAATATTCACATCACTCCTTTCCTCACTTTTCTCTGGTCTTTAGTAAAATGTCACCTTCTCCACGATGCCTTCCCTGGTTCACCCTGTTTAAAGTTGCAGTGACAACCCACCGACTCAAGAAAAAGTTCTTATCCTTAATTCTCTCAGGTCTGCCTTTAATATTTGTGGAGCCTGGAGCAAGAATAAAACTTATGGTCCCCAAAATATGGCCTGTCCCCTTTCTCCTCCCACCTCCCTTTTCCTACCAATACCTCAAGGAGCTTCACACCTACATGTGAACATCCCAGCTACGTCCCTCAGGCTTACAGGGACATAACACTTGTGTTCCCCTCTACTCTCTAAGATCAGACCCAAAGTGAATCCATGCAAACCCTGGACGTGGCCTCAGTACCATTTGGGCAGGAACTTTCGAGGTCCTAGGTAACCAGAGTGTGATCTAGAAAGGGGGTTCAGGCTCTCAGAGGCATAGCCCCTTAGGTTGGTAAACCCATCACCCGGGAAGGGACCTATAAAGTGTGGGTGCCTCTTGCCCAGGTCTAAGGATGAGACTGTCCCTTCCCTGTGTAATTCTTCTCCATCTGATATACTATTTGTTTAACTTATTGCCTGATTCCCTTCAGTAAACCACAAGCCCTAAAGAAGGCAAGGCTCTGTCTTGATTATTGTTACATTCTCTGTACTTATAACAGTATCTGTCACATAGTAGGTGCCTGATAAATATCTGTTGAATAAATACTGGATTTGGGGGGCGTTGAGATGCCAGAATAGAAGCCAAGCGGGGGGAGGGGTCCCTTGTCTTCACAAAGTCTCTTTGTTCTACAGAGGATGGCCGGCAAGGGTGATATGGTGCACGGTGCCAAACTCCTTCTTTCCAAACCAGCAAACCCTAGAGAGGAAACTTAAGAGTTTCGCTTTTTTAGAAGAGAGCTGGAAAGACACACTGGTGTATGTTAATGATGTGCTTGACATTTACTTCAGTACATATGCACTCAGTGAATATGCACTACAACAAAAACTCTCTCTTTTCCGACCTTGAGTCAGGCTCCTCTGAGCCCTCCTTTTAGTGAGTCCTCAACCTTGGCCCCCCACCCCCCACCGTCTTCAGACTGCCTAGCTCAGTTTTAGCAAGAATCCTGCTTAGTCAGTTTGGCAAGAATTCCCCGCCCTTGATGTCTGATCACCTTGGGTATCTGATCAAGTTCCTCATACGGCACCACTGATGTCTAAGTCCTTGGCGTGCCTTCAGTAAGAGTCCTGTTAGATCAGCTCAGCAAGAATCCCCCTACCCTGATGTTTCTTCTTAGTAATTTTCCATCTACTTGCCTCACCCTGCTCCTTGGCGATAAATCCCCATGTATCCTTGCTGTATTCAGAGTTTAGGCCCCTCTCTCTCCTCCACTGCCGGAGTCCTGACCCCCACCCACTGCAGTTCTCTTGAATCGTGTCTTCCTTACCATTTTAACAACTGTCAGAATAATTTCTTTTTAACAGTTAGGAATACAAAAAATCCATCAGAAGGGCCCTCAGCCTCAAAGACTTCCAGTCAAGCTGGGGAAGTCAGATGCATAAACCAATAGCCAAATACAAGATAATAAGTACTGATATAAAAGTATGGTCTAGGGGTCATGAACACCAAGATAAGCAGTTACCATTGCCTCAGCCAATCAGAGTACTGCAGGGAAGAGTGACCTGGGCTGGGCTGTGAAAGGTGAGTTTGGAGTTCCTGCTTTCTTGAAGCTCAATAACTAGCCACAGAAGCATCCCTTTTGCACATTAAAAGATGTTTAATATACATGACCTTGTGTTTGTAAAATACATGTATTTGCAGAGAAAATAAATTCTAAGTCTAGAGGCATATATTAATTAAAATTAATTTTAAATAAATAGTAATTATGTCGGATAATGGAGGATTCTTTTTCCTTAAACTGTTTCTGTGTAGAACAGCATAGATATTGCCCCTCCGGTTAGAAACCATTAAGATAATTAACCGACGGCATCCACAACCCAACCTGAGCTTTTGGTCTTAGAGCTGGGGTGGCAGACTCTTGTTGGGAGTCCTGGATGGCCGGGAGCAAGCAAGCAGAGTTTGCAGCGGGGCCCAGGCTTCCAGGCCAAGAGAATGGTCCCACCAGTGGTGTGGACGTGGGAGATCACGGGGATGGTCTATGGCCACGGCGAGCCCATCTGCCTGGGCAGAGAGACCATAGTTACAGTTAGGCTGGAAGAACAGGCTGAGGCCAGACGCTGGGGTCTGGAATTGCAGAAAGACTCTTTCGTTCTCTAATCTATAGGCTCAGGGGGTTCGGAGTGTGTACGAGCCAATCAAGGAGGCTCTGACTTTATTTTATTTTTTAAGTTTATTTATTTTTGAGAGAGAGTGAGCGCGTGTGCGAGCGAGGAGGGGGGTACAGAGAGAGGGAGAGAGAGACTCCCAAGCTCTGCAGAGCCAGAGGCGGGGCTGGAACTCATAAATTGTGAGATTGTGACCTGCGCCGTAATCAAGCCCGACGCTTAACCCACGGATCCACCCAGGCGCCCCACGGAGGCTCTGATTTTAATGGTGAGAAGATGTGTGGCACGGCTGCATCTGAATCCCAAATCTCCTGACCTCCTGCCTGGGTCATCCAGACGCCAGACACCTGGGTGTCCAACAAACGAAGGAGTTTAGAGAAAAAGAGGTCGGAGGAATCTGCGAGGGAGGGAGGACGAGGGAGGAATTCCCAGCGAGACCTGAGGGGAAGGGGAAGATGGAAACCTGCACGCACCACCCAGTCGGTAAATGTAGGCTCCCACGAAAGCGTCCCAAAACAGACCTCAGGAGGAGGCTTCCTCCAGGCACAGCCCTGTGCCCAGAGCTCACTCCCAGAAGCACAAGAAAGGGGAGAAGCTTCAATCACAATAGCAGAAGCCACGGAGGTGGCTCCAACTAGCATATGTGTCGCCATCCAACTTCCGTGGGGATAAGACCCCGTTCTGCCCGGGGTGGTTTCTACCGGATGGGAACCAGTCCCACGCTGGGCTCTGCCCACCCTCTGCACAGGAGCATCTTTCACGAGTCCTGGGGAGGGAGGCTTGTTCGCCAGGCTGGCCGCTGGGTGGCGCTGCCGGCAAGAATGGAGAAGGGTGGGCGAAGGATGTCTGAGGTTGGATTTGGTCCCCGTGGAGCTTGGCCCGGGCTGGATAGGGAAAATCAAGGCTCCGTGACTTCAGGGGACCACCTGCGGGCCTGACTTACAAACAAATACCAACCTTGGCCATGAGCTCTTGGCTGGCTTCGGAGTGGAGCTCCAGAAGAGGGTCTGTCGAATCTACTGTCCATTTTATAGTGGAGGAAACTGGTCCCTGGAGGTTACAGGACTTACTCAAGTTTCTTTAGTTACTAAGTCCGGTAAGCACAGGTGCTTCTTCCTCTTTCTGTTGTTTGCTCTGTGAACAGTGCACGACTGTGCAATAAATCAAAACGGGAGGTGGGGCAATCGACAGGGAAAAGAGAAAAGAAAATAGGTCTGTTAAAAAACAGAGTCATGTTTTTTTTTTAATATTTTTATTTATTTCTAGGAGAGAGAGAGAGAGACAGCGTGAGCAGGGGAGGGTCAGAGAGAGAGGGAGACACAGACTCTGAAATAGGCTCCAGGCTCTGAGCTGGCAGTCAGCACAGAGCCCGACGCAGGGCTCGAACCCACGAACCGCGAGATCATGACCTAAGCGAAAGTCGGACGCTTAACCGACTAAGCCACCCAGGCACCCCCAGAGTCCTGTTTAAAAAAACAAAAACAAAACAAAAAAACCCCACATGCCCCAAATGGTGTCCCTTCAACCAAGTTCCCAAACCGGAATTGCAGCGTCTATACCCAGAAAGGTAGTCTTAGCAGTCAGTTAGGAATTTTTCAGTCAGCGCCTATGAGTCTACCACAGGGGCCCTTTGTTTCCCCCAAAGAAAGATGAGGTAATCTGCATGATGAGACCCCTTGCTTTTTTCCCTAAGGGAAAGCAGCCTTGCCTGGATAACTTTCTTTCTCATAACTTTCTTGCCCTACCCTCCTTCTATAAAAACCTGACATTTTGTACCCCTCCTCCGAAGACCTCTACCAGCTAGATGGCATGCCACCTGAGTCATGGATTGTTTAATAAAAACAATTAAGTCGTTGAAATGTACTTTTGGCATGAAACAGACCAGATCTGTGATTTCAGAGCTGGTAAACATGTGAGAGGTCACAACCAGGTGATACTAGACACTGTCCTAGGAAAGACTCTGCCCAAGTCTCTGGGCTGGGGAAGGAGTCCTGGCTCCACTACTCCTGACCTGGCAGAACCTCAGTTAGTTTTACTGTGAAATGGGCGCACTGATCAATGCTCTGCCCATCATAAAGGAAAGAAGTATACTAGACAAGGGCATACTTTTTAAAATTGTTACATGCACAATCAGGGTAGAAAAGGGCAGAGTCCCCATCCTAATCATTACTGGCAAAGCCATTGCCCGATGATCTGTAAAGCCTCTCGGAGGCAGCAGAGAAAAGATGACCAAACCTGCACTCCCGGCTGCTTCTGCTTCATACAAACATCGGTTTGGAGTTGGGATTAATCTATAGTGCTTATGCTTTGCAGCCAAATTCCCTGGTAATTTGTGGTATGAAGGATTTTTGCCCTGGAGCCATATGGGGGCTGAGACCAAAAAGTAGAAACATGTCCAGACCCAATGATCCTCCCCGTCACACAGGCCCCATTTCAGAGGTTATAGTGCCACAGGATGCCTGCCAACCTACCTTTCCCTCCCTCCCACCTGCCCTCCTCTGCTATGTGACCCCCTTTGCTGCATTTGCCCAGGACCTTACGATTGCCTTCCAACTTTCTGGTCACGACAGGAGTGGCAAGCTATAGGCAGAAGCCGCTGTCCCTGTGCAAATGCCTTATGTGTTTATAACTCTATACATTGTGTTTTATACACTCGAAAGATGAACAGCCCAATTTCAAAAGTGGGCAAAAGGCCTGTATAAACACTGCATGAAAGAAGATAGATGAATGGCCAATAAGCACGTGAAAAGATGCTCCGCACCATTAGTCATCAAGGAAATGCAAATTAAAACCACAACGAGATACCACTGCACACCCACTGGAATAATTACACAGAAAGGCAAAGCACACCACGTGTTTGTGAGAATGGGGCACAGCTGGAACTTCGTACATTGCTGAGGGGAAAGTAACATGGTGTGGCCACTTCAAAAACCAGTTTTGACAGTTTTCTTTGAAAGTCACCTACAGATGACCTAGCCATTCCACTTGAAGGTAATTACCCAAGAGAAATGAAAATGTACATTCTCACAAGGACTGTACTCAAATGTTCACGGCAGCCTTCTTTATGAGCCCCCAAAATGGAAACAACCCAAATTTTCACTGATCGGTGAATGAATGAACTAATTGTGGACTATCTATTCAATGAACCTACTACTCCACAATTAAAAAAAAAAAAAGTGAACTATTGATACTGCACCTACATAGATGGGTCTTCAAAAAAAGAACACATACTCTATGATTCCACTTACATACAATTCTAGAAAATATAGTCAAATCTGTAGAGAAAGCAAGATCCATGGCTGTTTGGGGATGGAGACAGAGAGAAAAGCAGAAGGGAGGAATATAAAATTCAAGGGGCACAAGAAAATTTTAGGGAGTGGTGTGTGTTTTCATTATCTTAATTACAGTGATGATTTTATGGTGTATATTCATGGATCAAAATTTGTCAAAGTTTGCATGTTAAATACATGCAGTTTATTGTATGTCAATTATACCTTGGTAAAGCTGGGTTTTTTAAGCTTACTTATTTATTTTGACAGGGAGAGAGAGAGAGAGAGAGAATGAGCAGAAAAGGGGGAGAGAGAGAGGGAAACAAAGAATCCCAAGCAGGCTCCACATTGTCTGTGTGGAGCCTGACATAGGTCTCGAACCCACAAACTGTGAGATCATGACCTGAGCTGAAATCAAGAGTCAGACACTCAACTCACTGAGCCACCCAGGTGCCCCACTGTTTAAGTTTTTTTAATTTTCAAAAAGAAACAAACTTAGGGTGCCTGGATGCCTCAGTTGGTTAAGTATCCGACTCTTGCTTTTGGCTCAGGTCATGATCTCATGGTTCATGGGTGCCAGCCCTGCATCAGGCTCCACACTGACAGCAAGGAACCTGCTTGTGATTCTCTCTGCCCCTCCCCTACTCTCTCTCTCTTTTTCTCTCTCTCTTTCTCTATCAAAATAATATGGATGATTGTGAAAATCATTACACTGAATGAAAGAAGCCAGACATAAACTAGAAGGCACTGTGTGGTTTGAATTATTTAAAATTCTTGGAAATGAGGGGTGCCTGAGTGGCTTAGTCAATTAGGGGTTGAACTCTTGATTTTGGCTCAGATCACGATCTCACGGTTCATGAGTTCCAGCCTGTGTCATGCTCTGTGCTCACAGCAAGGAACCTGCTTGGGATTCTCTCTCTTCCCCTCTCTCTCTGCCCCTCCCCCACTCATGCAGGCACTTGCTCTTTCTCAAAATAAATAAATAAACTTAAAAAAATAAAATAATAAAATTCTTGGAAATGAAAACAAATAGTAAAAGACAGTATAACAGTGGTTTCCCGGGGACAAGGGTGGGAGTAGAGATGGATCACAAAAGGCATAGTGAAACTTTTAGGGGCGATAGAAGTATTCATTATCTTCATTTGGTGATTGTTTCATTGATATGAGCATATGTCAAAATTCATCAAATTGTACACTATATACGTATATATAGTTTCCATCCATGTACTTCAAAATAATTTGAAGTATACTTCAAAATAATTATTTACAAATGCATCAGAGTATCAAAAAATTATGAATACAGTTGCTTGAAGCACATGAATCAATAAAAATCCACAAATCCATGATGATAGCCCAAGAAGAGAAATCCAAGGCAATAAAAAAAACACATTCATTTGCTACGAGTTGACGGGACTATAAAACCAAACCCTTACTTTGAAAATTAGTCATGTAAAGGGAAGGAATTCACATTGGTTCTACTTTTCTACTGAGAACTGTATTTCAGTTGAGGAGAGAAAGTTCTAGCTTCCAGAAAAATGCCAGCTTATAAACACAAAAGGATTAATTCAATTGGAAAAAAATCACTATTTCCCAATCTTAATCAAGTTACTGGTTCCATCGAGGTTTATTCCTCAATGTTGAGACTGTGGAGTGAGTTCTAAGTGGGGGACTGGACTTTGCATAATGTAACGAAGTAGCACGCAGTCATTACTGGCCAGCCATGTGGGAGATGGCACAGCTGCCCCACAGAGTGACCAGGCTGCCAGCCCCTAACCCTGGGGTCACTGTGCACACTTCAGGAAAACTCTTTCTCACTCACAGCCCTTCTGACATCAAAGGTGGGAGGAAAGAGGATTCCCGACACCAACCCGTTCTCTAACTGTGTCCTATGATTTAATTCGACGCTGACCTAACTCCCCAGAGTGAGCCCAGACTCCACAAGTAATACTGTCCACGCTTAAGACACCAGTCCCAAGTCCAACTCTCCCATGCTTCTGACCAGCCAGCTGTACATCTGGGGTGCCCACAGACCCCCTTTCTCAGGTTCAGTAATTTTCCGGAATGGCTCATAAAGCTCCAGGTAACGGTGGACTTAGGTTTACTGGTTTGGTGTAAAGGATATTGCAACGAATACAGATGAAAAGCCAGGTGAAGAGGTGCATAGGTGAGGCCCAGAAGGATCACTAGTACGGGAGCCTCTGTCCCAGTGGAGGTGGGGTGCACCACCCTCCCAGCACCTGGAGGTCTCCACCAACCTGAAGGCCAGGGAAGGGGGCAGAAAGTTCCAACTCTCTAATCATATGGTTGATTCCATGGAAACCAGCCCCGATCCTGAAGCAATCTAGGGGTCCACCAAGAGTCACCTCCTTAGCATAAACCCAGGTAAGGTTGAAAGGGGCTTTTTTAGTAATAACAAAAGACACTCCTCTTACTCATACCACTCAGGAAACACCAAAGTTTTAAGAAGTTCTTGTGTCAAGAGCCAGAGAGAAGACCAAACATATATCTCTTATTTTATCACAGGCCAAATATAGATTTCTTATTATATTACGGTATCACAAACGCCAATGGAGGAGCAGACAGATTTAACGTGTCTCTTGAAATGTGGAAACATCATATCTGTCTCCTATGATGTATTCTAGTTAAGAGAGTTAACAAACCTACCAAACCTTTAGACCTAACTTTCAATTATGGGAAGTTTAGAGAATAGAGAAACAGGCGAAGCTTCACAGCAAGGAAGCAATTAGACAAGCTCAGAAAGTGGGACGTTCTGCAGAACTATTGGCTTGGGAACTTCCCAAGTCAGGGTCATAATAAAAGGGCCTACTTTTGAATAAAAGAAACTCATGGGACATAACTACCAAATATAATGTATGGTTCTGTATAATCAGCTAAAAAGGACATTTGAAAGACTACTTGGATTGGGGATTAGGCAATATTAACGAATTATTGTTGTTGAAAGTGTGATCACATTAATTTGAGTATGTTGGGAAATGTTCTTTTATTAAAAAACATATACTGAGGGGCGCCTGGATGGCTCAGTCAGTTAGGCATCCGACTTTGGCTCTGGTCATGATCTCACAGTTTGTGGGTTCTAGCCCCGAGTCGGGCTCTGTGCTGACATTTCAGAGCCTGGAGCCTGCTTCCGAATCTGTGTCTCCCTCTCTCTCTGCCTCTCCCCTGCTCACGCTCTGTCTCTGTCTCAAAAATTTTAAAAAAAAAATTAAAAAAATAATAAAATAAAAAAAACATATACTGAATGTTTAAAAGTTTTAATTCATCAAATACCCCCTCCCCCGAAAATGCTATCTATTACATTTACATTACATTTATTTACATTAATCTAAATTTTTTTTATTTTTTACTTTATTTTTTTTATTTCTAGGAGAGAGAGAGACAGCATGAGCAGAGGAGGGTCAGAAAGAGAGGGAGTCACAGACTGAAACAGAGCCCGATGCGGGGCTTGAACCCACGAACCGTGAGATCATGACCTAAGCGAAAGTCGGACGCTTAACCGACTAAGCCACCCAGGTGCCCCTATTTACATTAATCTAAAAGGATTTACATTAATCCTTTCCCAAATTTGTGAGCATATTGGTGAGCAAAAGCCCTTAAGTAAAATTTTTATTATAAGATCAGGGAAACCTAAAAGCTTCATACTGTCAGATTCTGGAATTCAGTTAACACTATGTAAATGCTATCTCCATATTGGGTTTTAACCAACATCAACATTCCATGTTGCTAGGCAACGTGGTAGCATTGTACTCAGACTCCAAGATGGCTCCCAATAATTCCTGCCTCCCAGTATTCATGCCCTTGTGTAGTCCCCTCCCACATCGAATACAGCTGGCCTTTGCAACCAATAGGATATTACAGAAATGACAGTTGTGGTTTCTGTGGCAAAGTTGTAAAAGGCTGTCTTGACTCTTTCATGGGTCTCTTCACTTGAGGAAGTGGGTCTCTACATTGTGGGGACACTCAAATAGCACAGAGGCAGAGAAACTAGGCCATCTGCCAATCGCCAGCACCAACTTGCCAGCCATGTGAGTTAGCCAGGAAGATCCTCCAGATCTTGTCAGGTCTTCAGGTGACAGCAGACCCTGAGCGACATCTTTTGAAAATTTTTTTTAATGTTTTATTTATTTCTGAGAGAGAGAGCATGAGCAGAGGAGGGTCAGAGAGAGAAGGAGATACAGAATCTGAAACAGGCTCTAGGCTCTGAGCTAGCTGTCAGCACAGAGCCCAACGCAGGGCTCGAACCCACAAACCGTGAGATCATGACCTGAGCCGAAGTCGGACGCTTAACCGACTGAGCCACCCAGGCGCCCCCTGAGCGACATCTTAACTGGGATTCCACGAGACACCCTGAGGCCGAGCAGCCCAGCTGCAACAACTCCTAAATTCCTAATCCATAGAAACTGTGAGATCATAAATGATTGCTGTTGTTTTAAACTGCTAACTTCTGGGTTAATCAGTTGCTTTGCAAAGAACAACATGAGCAAAAGCACTGAACAGGAAACAGCTGAGATCCGGTTCCTGCTTTCTCATTACCGCTGTGTCACTTTATTCTTTGAGCTTAGTTATTGTCCTAGTCTGTTCAGGCTATTATGACAAAAATACTATAGACTAGGTGGCCTACACAACAAACATTAATTTTTCATAGTCCAAGATCTAGGTGTCAGCAGATCCAGTATCTGGTGGGAGCCTGTTTCCTGACTTGTAGAGAGCTGCCTTCTTGCTCTACCCTCACGTGGTGGAGAAACGAACCCCATCAGAGGCCCCACTCTCATAATCTCTTATAAACCTACTTACCTCCCAAAGGTCCCACCTCCTAATAACATCCTCCTTGGGGGTTAGAGCTTCAACATATGAATGGGAGTAGGAAGCAAATACGCAATCCATAACAGTTACCTTATCTTTTAAAAAATACCGTGAAAATACTACTTGCCTCCCAAGTTTGTTTAAAGGATCAAACGTGCATAAAGCACCTAGTACAGCAGGTAGGCATGGGAAAGAAACGTAATATGTGCTTGTTGCCTTCTTTAACCACACTATTCCCCATTCTCTCCATTTACAGTGGATCTTCCCCTCTGTCCAGTGGACTTGAAGTGCCCACCTCTGGGGTGGTTGCCAAGTCAGATGGGAACGTGTATTTGAAGAGGTTTTATAAACTGTCAAGTACTTCACATATGCTGTTATTACCATTTAAGAGCCTCTCTCAGGAGAATCTGCTTACTGGGGCTTTCTCTATCAGGGGTCCACCAGAAGTCATTGGTGCCATGTGGATGTGAATGGAAAGCCACAGAAAGACTTTTGCTGGCTGCTGACATCAGGCCCACAAGCTATCTATTGCCAAAGAGTTGAGGCTTTATAAAGCTCAAACTCCAAAGTAGAGAAAGGCATGTGACTCCACAGTCAGGAGACACTGAGGTCACTGCATGTACCAAAGACCCAGAGAGGAAGCAAAAATGCCAAAATGAAAGATCCTTCGTAACAACTTATAAGAAACCAGCAGAATTTTGCTGCGTTGGGAAGTCTGTGCCTTGTGCTGAGCTGTCAGGTGTCCCTCAGTCAAGGACTGTGCCCTCCCCCCACCTTCTCCCTGCCTTTACCACCTCCCGGAATAGGAACTGGCTTGGGGTGCCTGACATAAATCATGCCTGCTATCAGGCGAGGAAATACGCACAGTGGTGAAGAAAAAGAGAAAAAAATAAATAATCACCATGACTTGCTCAAATCATGCCTGCAAATTCCTATTTGTGAAGATTTTGCTGTCTGAAAATTTTACCTCAAAATGAATTCCCCCCTCCCTTATCTAGACAAAGCTATGAATGAATACATTTTAATATTTTTTTAATGTTTTATTTATTTCTAGGAGAGAGAGACAGCGTGAGCAGGGGAGGGTCAGAGAGAGAGGGAGTCACAGACTGAAACAGGCTCCAGGCTCTGAGCTGGCAGTCAGCACAGAGCCCGACGCGGGGCTCAAACCCACAAACCGCAAGATCATGACCTAAGCGAAAGTCAGACGCTTAACCGACTAAGCCACCCAGGCGCCCCTGAATGAACACATTTTAAGACCAGGCTATATATCTCAGGGAAACTGAATGAAGTATAACTATATAAATCAATATGTATAGATGTTACATATTTAACACTGGATCAAAAAAGCATGTCACAAAACAAGGATGTACAACCATTTTAATAAACCTCAAAATGAGGAGAACCAAATAGTGATTATTTACAGGTGCATAATCCACAATAATACTATCTTTTACAAGGTAAAATAGGTGCAACTGGCTGGCTCAGTTGGTTGAAGCATGTGACTCTTGATCTCAGGGTTGTAAGTTCCAGCCCCACTGTGGGTGTAGATGATGCAGAGAACAAAAGCAAAAGGAATGTAGATAAAATTAAACTTCCTTACAACCTGCAGCCCACTGACAGATACTTGAGACGGGCAGAGAAGGATATTCCTCCAGGAACTCCCAAGGTCTTAATGTTAATGCTTTGCTAGAGGGGAAAACAACCTTAGCTTGACCACAGCTAGGCCTCCAGGATCCTAGGAGTCTTCTTTAGCATATGAAAGTCCTTTTGGAAACTTCCCCTGGGTCCTTACCTCCCCCAACTCCCAGGTATACAATCAGTCACTCCTCACAACCCCATTGCAGCTCTTTCCACCCAGGGGTCCTGTCTCCCCATGCTATATAAAAACACCTTTTTGCACCGAAACCATCTCAAGAATTTTTTCTTGGCCACTGTTGCCAAACCCAACACTACAAACCACATCATTTTGGCACCCAAATGTGTGGTCTGAGTCTTCTCATCTGAACTCTGAGCATCGGTGAAAACTTGGTGAATAGTCCGTCTCCTCTCCGTTTACATTCATTTCAGGGGCTTTTCAAGAAGTATGGTCCTGGGGCACCCGGGTAGCTCAGTCGGTTAAGTCAGTCTGACTTTGGCTCAGGTCATGATCTTGTGGTCTGTGGTTCGAGCCCCATGACGAGCTCTGTGCTGACAGCTCAGAGCCTGGAGCCTGCTTCAGATTCTGCGACCCCCACTCCCCCAGCCTCCCCCGGTTAAGCTCCAACTCTCTCTCTCTTTTTTAAAAATAAACATTAAAAAAATTTTTTCTAAGGAGTATGATCGGAACACTTTCAGGTTAATTGCTGAGCGTCCAATCCTTTAGCCCGTGGTCACTCTATAAGGAAGAAAAAGACTGCCTTTCAGCTGGAAGTCAGTACCTTGGCTGGAATGGAAATAAGACCCAGACACTTGATGCCCTCTCTTCGTTTCTGTCCTTACACAAAGTTGTGTGCCTTGGGCAT
Organism: Hyaena hyaena; assembly: GCF_003009895.1. NCBI lineage: Eukaryota > Metazoa > Chordata > Mammalia > Carnivora > Hyaenidae > Hyaena > Hyaena hyaena. Next base: position 564,171 of record NW_024081464.1, on the reverse strand, counting down.
GGAACAGCCAAAGTCACCAAGACTGATCTTAAAACTCCCACGTGAGGCTTCCTCCTCATTGATCTAATGTGATCACCTCCGCATCCCTGGTCTAGCTGCTTTTGGCCATGAGAACACCATTGGGAGCTGGCCGAAACCAGTACCTGATTGAATTGAAACCCAACCAGGGACTCTTTCCTAGAGAAGTTGGCTGCAAAGACTAAATGTATTGGAATGTCGCTTAGGTCATGATGGATTTCTATCTTTACTGTTTTCCATCAGTGTCCCCTACTGACTACTTAAGTTACAAAATTGGGTAATTTCCCCTTGTAAAACTCTGTAAAACTCTTATTTTCCATGGGATTAAAACAGTGGGTTCTTACTGCCTTCATGGCAAGGTAAGGCAAGGCACAGCATCTCAGTCCATTCACTGGCATCCATTGGTAGTCTGGAATACAACAGGGAAGCAGGGGAGAAGAGGGACATCGGCAATCCCTCCTACAGGGACTTTATAGCAGGACAGTGACTAACAGCCATATCTTCGAGGGACTCTGGTCACTTGTTGACATCCAGAACCTCTGATATATCCTCTGTGGGAGGCCACCCAGGAGTTGAAGGGGATTTTTGGTAATGGACCTTCTCTAGGCTTCTTTAGTTCCCAAGGATTCTCCTTTGGGATGCCTTTTAACCCACTGGAAACCATTCAGATTGCAAAACGTAAGAAAGGCCTGATGTCCTGTAACACTGCTTGGCCTCAGTAGGGTCTATCAGTTAGATCTCTTCTGCAGGAAACAGCAAATGGATGGAGGCGCTGTAGGTCCAGGCCTTCTCTAAATCAGAACCCAGACCTAGGGGCCTCTAGACAGAATGTGTTTGGCCACTTACCCAGGCCAGTAAACTCCCTCCTAATATATTGGATGATAATTGTCTAAACAGGCCTCCTCTGAATAAACCCAGGTTGCTGGAGGTAACAAAGGCCATCCCTGACAAAGGGGACACTGACTCTCTCTGTCACAGTTCCTCCTCCGAATAGATGTGGGGGCGTCTCCCTCATTCATTTCTCAAGCTAATAGCTGTCATTGGAGCCAACTCTCTTTGATAAGTCTACCTTGGGACGGGGACTTTAAGAAATATTCCCAAACAGGTAATGAAACTCCTTTTGTTTCGGAGAAGTTCCTTGTCTTCTCCAACCTGATATGGACTGCATATTTCCACTTCGATGGAAAAAAACATGGCGTCTGCTCATCTGTCCAAGCTATTGAGGTTTATTTTTAAAATTTTTTTCCTATATATTTATTTTTGAGAAAAAGAGTGCAAGCAGGGGAGGGGCAGAGAGAGAGAGGCAGACAGACAATCCCAAGGAGGCTTCCCACTGTCAGCACAGAGCCCAATGTGTGGCTCGAACTCAGGAACTGTGAGATCATGACCTGAACCGAAATCAAGAGTCAGACACTTAACCACCTGAGCCACCCATGCACCCCCAAGCTGATGAGGTTCAGAACCAGGAACCTCTCTTTCCCTGCCTTCTGGTGACATCTCACTACTTCTGCCTTCCCCTCCCCCTTTTCCTGTTTCTGCACCGCCTTGGGTGAGGCCTGCGTGATTGGATCCTATTCTATCCTTGGTGCCTCTGGCCCCACTGGCTCCTCCTCCAAACCTCGCTATCAGGGGGCAAAGAGCACCCCCTCAGGCTTAACACCACCCACTTCAGATTTTCCCACCACCAGTGTCCTGGGTAAAATTGAAAATGGGGAACAAATTGATTGACTTTTAAGTGGACCCAGGTGGAACATAGTCCATATTTAAACTAACTTAAGTTTGTTAGTTTAATTAAGATAGACGCGTCTTTAGAATTATCAGCATTAAATATGAAACTTTTATTCTACCAAGGTTTGTTGAAGGTCAAATAAGCTTGTATATCTCTGTTGCAATTTGTTAGCAAAAGGATGACTTAAAATGGTTGTTACTTCGGTCTGTCTCAAAGTTTTCATGGGTAATTGTTAAGATAGTCTTTGGTAACCTAAAACTTTAGTTTGCTTGGATGATAAATTGGGATCGAATTTGCTGGACAGCTAGTTCTTTTCCAAATATAATGGAGTGCTAAAGCACTGATCACTAAACATAAGGTTAATCTGCTTTTTACTTTTTTTAAGTAGTCTTCAATGCTCAGCACAGAGCCCAAGACGGAGCTTGAACTCATAACCCTGAGATTGAGACCTGAGCTGAGATGAAGTGTCACACACTTAACCAACTGAGCCACCCATCGCCCCTGCTTTTGACTTCTTATTGCAGCGAACCTAAGGATGTTCGAGTCTATTGGTGAACATGCTTTGTGCTTTATTGAAAGATGGCACAATGGAAAAACATGTTTTTAAAATTATGAAATGTATCTATAAATTTCACATCTAAAGAATTATGGTATAACAGTTCACAATTGATTTCACTGGAGGTGAAACTAGGGTTTCTAAGAGTTAAAATTCTGCTAACTGTAATTAAGACTGATAGAAATAAGGGAAGCAATTCAACATGTAGAAAGGTAGGAGACATGTTAGAAAAATCTAAATAAGAATACATTTTTGTTGAAGTTAAAAGAAAGTATTTTCTCCGAAAATGAAACTGGTTGTTCTAAAAGAAAAAAAAAAAAAAGGCTTGGGACAAAATCTGAATGCGAAAGAAAGTTATGGAAGGTTTATGAAGGAAAGCTTTGGGAAGGAATTTTATGTATGGTCAGGATGGACTAAGGTTGAAATGAATGGATTTTAATTTTTTTTTTAATGCTTATTTATTTTTGAGAGAGAAAGAGACAGAGCACAAGCAGCTCAGGGGCAGAGAGAGAGATGGAGACACAGAATTTGTAGCAGGCTCCAAGCTCTAAGTCAGCACAGAGCCTGACACAGGGCTCAAACTTACAAGCCATGAGATCATGATCCCAGCCAAAGTCAGTCACTTAACTGACTGAGCCACCCAGGTGCCTGAAAGGAATGGATCTTAAAAATACACTGGTCTGAGATTGAAAGTATGCTTTCTCTATGTTAAGAAGCAAAGTTTTCTTGGATTTTTGGTGTGCTCTTGATAAAAAAATATAAACAAGGTTTTCTCTTTTCTTTATCTTCCCAGAAGGCCAGTTTCTGTCTAGTTTGTCTTTATCAGGCCTTTGATTACTTCTCAATGTTGAAGGAGCTAAGCTTTGCTAACAACTATATAACCCTACATATTTGCCTTGGGAATCTCTTTTTTAAAATTATTTTTTTAAATGTTTATTATTGAGACAGAGAGAAACAGAGCATGAGTTGGGGAGGGGCAGAGAGAGAAGGACACACAGAATCTGAAGCAGGCTCCAGGCTCCGAGCTGTCAGCACAGAGCCCAACACGGGGCTGGAACCCACGAACCATAAGATCATGACCTGAGCTGAAGTCGGATGCTTAACCGACTGAGGCACCCAGGTGCCCTTGCCTTGGGAATCTCTTATTGTCATCTTGGTTAAATAAATAATTGTTTCCTTTTTAAATGTTTATTTATTTAATTTGGAAGAGGGGCAGAGAGAGAATCCCAAGCAGGCCATCAGCGCAGAGCCTGACTCTGGCCTCCATCCCATGAACCATGAGATAGTGACCTGAGCTGAAATCAAGAGTCTGATGCTTAACTGACTGAGCCACCACCCAGGAGCCTCAAAATAATAATACAGATTAATGATCTGTAATCCTATTTAGGCATGTGCTTTATAACTTTCTGAAGTTTTTTTAACCAACTTCCTGGAGATTTAAATTGTAAAGGAAGTCTTTTTGGCCAATTAGCCTTGCTTATTTTGTATGTTAAATTACTTAGAAAGCACAGGTAAACAAATAATAAGCCTTAGGGTATGCGTGGGTAAAAGCTATGAACTATTCTAGAAATTCTATGCAATTCCTAAAGTTTAAATATATTTTGGTGTGAGGTCGTTGCTTGATATTTTGATTATAGAAATATCACAGAAGTCACTGGATTTCCCTGTGAGCTGTATTATTATGACCTCTCATCTGACCATTAACCATGTCCATTTTTGAGCCTTTTTTTCACTTATATTTATTGTCCTCATACTCTTGTGAAACGTGTTTCATCTTCAAGGAGATTCATTAAAAAAAGGCTTTTGAACAAAAACAGGTTTTTTGATTTCTTTAAAATTGGTAAAAATTGCCAGAACTAACTCAAAAGTTGCATAGAAACTGAAGAAGAATTAGTAACATGGGACTAAGTAACTTAAGGAAGATGATTATAGTTTTGTGATTCTTGTTGGATACGTTAAGATATCTATGACTTGCAGAAATATTCGTTAGTAAACAAATCAAAACATTTGACTTTTCTCTCTACATGAACCCTCTGAAATTCAAAATTTCCCAGTGAATATCCCTTCTTCCATGACAATCATAGGCATATGCACAGGTCCAATAAGAATGTGTTCTCTTTGTAACAGGACGCCATTCGAAATATTGGCTATTTTACCCAGATTTTGACCAGAATGTCATATTCGAGAGACATGCATGCATAGACTGAGATATGACCACACAGCTTTAAGGAACTAAAATTGACTTCCTGAAACATGGAGCCATCAAGGCCCTTGGAAATGCTTCCTGGATACCTTGCTCACAGAGTTCCCAGCAGCCTTACCAGGTGAGTAAAGAATGTCACTTCCTGGCAGGTGCAGGAGCCTCAGGATATTTGGGGACCTCAAGAAGAGGAATTCACCCAACTTCACAGGTATTGCAGGCCTGTCTGCTGGCAAGTATTTGGCTTGGCTTCTGGCCTAGAGAGGCTAGTAAAAGTTCAGCTGAAATTCCTTATAAAAATTCCAGCAAAGCAGATTTTAAAGGATCTATATGACCAATCACTATTCTTTTTCTTTTTCTTTTTTAATGGTTTATGTATTTTTGAGAGACAGAGACAGAGAGTGAGCGGGGAGGGGCAGAGAGAGAGGGAGACACATAATCCGAAGCAGGCTTCAGGCTTCGAGCTGTCAGCACAGAGCCCGAGCTCGAACCCATGAGCTGAGAGATCATGACCCGAGCTAAAGTTGGACGCTTAACCGACTGAGCCACCCAGGCGCCCCTGATCAATCACTATTCTCATGGAGTTTATGTAAATAATTAGGCCAAGTTTGTTAAAACTACACTTGTTTTACAAACAAATTAGTCTTGATTAGGCTAACTCTGGAATGAGGGCAATCATAGAGAAAAATTATGTTTCAATAACACATCTTTGTACTTATTAGACTTGCATGCTATTTATTATAAGTGAGGCTAGATCCTAAATGCTTCTAGTTTCTTCTGATGTTTGATTGTGGTTTTCTATTTAAGGTTTCTAATCTTCTCCCATTCACTTGACTTAAAACCATTAAAAACTAAAACTGCCTTTTCCCTAAAAGCCCTAGAAAAATTGATGCTGGACAACTTGAGGTAAACTTCAGAGAAATAGCTCATGTATACATAATCTTGCTTGTTATTCTGTGGAGATACTAACAAGACTCCATGGGCATACAATTATTTGAGCAACTGGAAAATGGGATGTATTCCCCTAACCGTTGTATATGAAAAACCTTTTCTCACTGTAGACCTATCAATAGATAAAGACTATAGGGCTTTATTAAATTATTCACTTGAGGCCCAGTTAATTCATAAATCTCTAAATGAAGATGCAAACCGTAGCCTCCCTAAACCTGACCTGACAGTTACTAGCAACCCACCCCATCTAAACCCAGGAGACATGGTTTATTCAAAGGATTGAAACTCTAATACAGCAGGGGACTTTACTCCAAAATGGAAAGTCCCCTACGAGGTCATAGTATGTCCTCCCACAGCCATAAAATTAGAAAATTCCTCGTGGACTCATACATCAAGAACTAAACCTGTACCTTCTGAGGTGGAAATGTTGGGGTTTGGAGCAAATGATCAAGAAAGAATTCTTGAGGTGTCTTTGGTGCAAAAAGGTGGTTTTATTAAAGCACTGGGATAGGACCCAGGGGCAGAAGGAGCTGCACTGGGGTGGTACAGGTGACTGATTATCCACTGTCAAGTTGGGAGGGGGTTAGGGACAGCAGAAACCTCCAAGGTGTTTTAGAAGCCCTGAGGGGGCTAGCTATTGTCAGGAACAGATGATTTATTACTATTTAGTAAAAACTTAGTCTTGAGACTCTTCCTATGTATATCAGTGGGTCATATGCTTGGAGGATGATTGCTAGCATATACCTTGGGGGTTAAAGATAAAGAAGGTTTCCAAAGAAATTTCTACGTATTAGAGTAGACTTACAGGATCCTGAAAGTCGGGATAATGTTAAGCTAAGACCGCCTTTTGCCTTTAGCAAAAGTGTGAACACCAAGGCGGCTAGGTTCCTAGAGGAAGGTCATTCTGTGCATCTGAAGGACTTTTCAATGGACTGGAAGTACAAGGAAGCTTAATTTTTTCTTTTGCCTTTGTTTCCCACATCACCTTCCTCACAGGAATCCAGTGTGCCAACTAACGTGGCTTCTTACTCCTGTGAGCCTGCGGAAGACCTCAAACGTCTCCTCAAATGAAAATGATGCTTGTACCTCTCTTTTTCATTCTCCTCTCCCCAAGTTGTACTGGCAATTCCTTCTTACAATGGGCCATTCAGAAGGATCATCAGAGATATTTGAATTGCAAACCAGAAAAACCCACCTGATTCCTGAGGGCTCTTCCCACCCCATCTGAACCTGGCATCTAAAACTCTCATTGGCAGCAGAATCAGACAGTGCATTTGTAACTTGCTGTAATCATTAACCTATATTTTTTCTTTTGTTTCTATAGAAGTGCCATTTATTAACTACCTGATTGCTTGCTAACTAAAACAGCATGTGATGGCTAACACTGCTTGCTACACAATTAAGGCTTTAAATGACTCTCAAAACAGCATTAGATATTTTAACTGCTGCACAAGGTGCAGCATGTGCTATTGATTTCAGCTCGGGTCAAGATCTCACATCCGACTCTTGATTTCAGCTCGGGTCAAGATCTCACAGTTTGTGAGTTCAAACACCGTGTCAGACTCTGTGCTGACAGCGTGGAGCCTCCTTGGGATTCTCTCTCTCCGTCTCTCCCTCTCTGTCCTTCCCCTGTGTTCTCTGTGTGTGTGTGTGTGTGTGTGTGTGTGTGTGTGTCTCAAAATACATAAATTTTATAAATAAATAAATAAGACAAAAGAGGCTGCCACAAGCCATCGAATCCTCGTGTACTGGCTGTGGGCTTTTAATCCATGTTGTAGAAAGTCGGGACTCAAAGAGATCTTGGAGATCTGTGCAAACTTCTCATTTCACCATAATGAATTTAAGGGGGGGGTCACTGGTATGGTGATTTATCCTAGAAGACTCAAATTTCTGGTTACGTTCAGGGAGGCTGTCTCAGGCCAATGCTACTTGGGTCCAAGAGTATATCTTGGGCACAGTCTATATCTCAAGCACTTTTCCAAGATTGTATTATTTCTCTACTGCTGAGTAACAGATTAGCACACACTTAACACTTAAAACAGTGTACAGCTATTATTACACCATTTCTCTGGGCTGAATATGGACTCAGCGTTGCTGTCTTCCACTTCAAGGTTTTTCACAAAGCTGAACTCAAGGTGTTGGCCTGGGGAAGAATCCACTTCTAAGCTCACTGATGTGGTTGTCAGCAGGATTCAGTTCCTTTAGGGCTGTTGGATTGAGGGCCCCTGTTCCTAGCTGGCTTTTGCCTGGAAGTGGCCTTCAGTTTCTTGCCTTATGGGCCCCTCTACAAATTGGATGACTTTAAACAAGGAAATTTTATTTTCTTATGCTTTTGGAGACTGGAAGTCTAAGATCAAGCTGTTGGAAATGTTGGTTTCTTTTTCTAAAATATTTTATTTTATTTCTGAGAGAGAGAGAGACAGCGTGAGCAGGGGAGGGTCAGAGAGAGAGGGCAATACAGAATCCGAAACAGGATCCAGGCTCTGAGCTAGCTGTCAGCACAGAGCCCAACGTGGGGCTCAGACCCACGAACTGTGAGATCATAACCTGAGCCAAAGTCGGACACTTAACCGACTGAGCCACCCAGGCTCCCTGGAAATGTTGGTTTCTTCTGAGATTTCTTTTTGGTTTGCAGATTGTCACCTTCTCACTGCATCCTCATATGGGCCCCTCCGTGTGTTTGTCTGGTATCTACATTTCTTCTTCTTATAAAGACACTAGTTAGATTGGTCAGAACCAGTCAGAACCCTAAAGGCTTTCTGTTATTCATTCATTCATTCATTCATTCATTCATTCATTTTGAGAGAGAGAGAGAACACATGAGCAGGGGAAGGGCAGAGGGAGAGGGAGAGAGAGAATCTTAAGCAGGCTCCATGTCCAGTCAGAGCCTGACATAGGGCTCAATCTCATGATCATGAGATCATGACCTGAGCTGAAATAGAGTCAGATGCTTAACCTACTGAGCCACCCGGATGCCCCGAGGCTTCATTTTAACTCAGTCACCTCTTTAAAGAACTTGTCTCTGAATACAGTCACACTCTGAATTACTGGGGGTTAGGAAAACTGGGGTTGGGGAGGGACAAAATTAAGCCCATGACATAGATCTGACCTTATTCCGGCTCTTATTCTCCTTGGCTCTCACCATCAGACGGGTAGCCTCTGAGCGCATCTGACTGAGGATAGTTCACCAGCAGCCTCAGAGCCCATCAGAGACCCTTCTTAGGGGGGAGGGTCCAGCGGTGTGGGGGGTTGCCGCATCCCCATGTCTTGCCACTGACCCAGTCTCCTGACCCTGGGGCTCACCTTTGGCATCTGGAGCTTGGGCAGCTGTTTTTCCCTAATCCATAAATTCTCCTCACTCCTCAGAGCCCTCTAACGCTGCACCCTGGCCCTCCCTGAAATCTTCCTCAATCCCCTTCCCTAATTGCTGACTCATAAACTCCACTCCTTGGCTTGCCAGTGGCCCTCACACTCAGCAGGTTTGTGGACAGGTCTGATCCAGAACAAACCACCACCGATCGCGTAGAGCTCCTTGGAGCACATTCTTCACTGGAATTCCACAAAGATACACAAAGATAGTTGTCCTTCCTTAGCTGCTTCTCTCCCTTTTTCCTCCTGATTCCCCCCATATGTATCCCTGACTTCCTAACCTTGGAGGGTCTTCAATCTCACTCCCAGGACTTGTGTTTTTGGTCATTCTCTCTACTTTGGTAAATTCAATCAGCCTATGGCATTAGACACCATCTATATCCTGCTCACTTGGAAATCTTGATCCTCAGTTTGGTGGCTGTGAACTCCAGACTCAGCTCTCTATTCAACATCTCAGTTTCAACATTCAATGAGGTATCTCATTCTGGATGTGTCCAAAACCGAGCTCCTGATCTTTCCCCTTAAAACTTTCTCCTCTGAAGTCTTCCCCCCCTAACTGTATAGCATCTTCCAGTTGCTTACGCCAAAAAATCTTGCAGTCATCCGTGACTTCTCTTTTTCTCTCATAGCCCACATGAAATCCACCCAAAGTCTCGTGGGCTCTGCTTGAGAATATTTCCACTTCTCACCACTTCCCCTGCAACTGCCCTGTTTCAAGGCACCATCTTCTCCCACTTAAGTAGCCCCCCTGCTTCCGCCCCTCCTCCCCTTCAATCACTCTAAACACAGCAGTCAGATGTGCCTGTTGAAACCTAAGTCAAATCATAGCACTTCTGTGTTCAAAACCCACCAGTAGTTTGCATAACGCTGAAAGTAAGAGCCAGGGTGCAGGAAGTAGAATGGGAGCTGCCGGGAACAGGGCCAAGGCGAAGGGGGAGAGTGTTTCATGAGTTCGGAGTCTCAGTTGGGATGATTGAAAGTTCTGGAGATGGATGGTGGTGCTGGTGGCATAGCTTTCTGTCTAACAAAAGATAGATAGCTTAAAAAGCAAAAAAGCCAAGGCTCTACACATTCTGACTCCCTTATTTTCCTGACTTTATCTCCTACCCTTTCCCATCTCACACATTCCACTTTGCTCACATAGGTCTCCTGACCATGCTTCAAACACACAGGGCATTCATGACATTTGCCCTCACTAATCTCTCTGTCAAAAATGCTCTTCCCTGGGGCGCCTGGCTGGCTCAGTCACTAGCCCATGAGACTCTTGATCTCAGGGTTGTAAGGTGGAGCCCCACATTGGGCATAGAGATTACTTAAAAATAAAATCTTAAGGAAAAATGTTTTCCCCAAATATCTGGATGGCTCAGTTGCTCACCTCCTCACCCTCTGGTGGGGTAAACAACATTCCCATGCCATCCGATCTAAAATTGCAAACCACACCCTCTGCTCCCTTGGTACTTCCCATCCACCCTCTCTGCTTTATTTTTCTCTATCACTTATCATCAAGTGACACAATATATATAATTATTTATTTGTACTTTTTATTTTCTGTCTTCTACCGCTGAGTTTTGCAGACTTGACATCTTGGTCTGCTTTTATTTACTCCTGTACCCCCAGCTCCTAGAACAGTGCCTGGCACATAGCAGGTACCCAATAAAATGTTTGAATTAGTATCTATGGTGGCCTTGGCAATATTTTTTAAACCAGAAATATTATAAATTCATGAAAAAATTACGGTCTTTCTCCACAAACCTTCTGTAAACAGTAAAAAAGTGAGATCATGAAAGCTATCGAGAAACAAAGGGAAATGTTTATGGTCAGAGTGGAGGTACCTACGTACATTATGACTGCAAGGATCTAGAATATGTATTCATGTGGGCAAGAGTGGAAAGAAAGGTGCAAAATGAGAATCGTTGTTAGGCTAACGGGAGTACGTTTTTCCTCAAAAAGACCAATTGGCATTATTATTAATGAGGATATTCAGAACCTATCATGTGTCAGATCATACTCTAAGCAAATGACACATGTCTCATTCAATCTTCGCAAAAAGAAGCTCTAGGCTGTAGTAGTGAGAAGTCAAGTAACTTGGTCAGAATCGCACACACAGAAGCCAAGCCAAATTTATGTCTGACTCATGTAACAATTAACCAACTTCTGTGTGAGTCACATGTTCTGTATGTTATACAGCCACAGTGATGCAGCATAACAAACCACCCCAAACCTGGGTGACTTGTCACCACGACTATTTGGTCTCCTGCTTACTGGTTTTCAGGCGGACTAATCTGGTAGATCTAGACTGGGCGATCCAGAAGGTTCAGCTGGGCGACTAGATTCAAGGTGCAGGCTGCGTGTGTGGTTCGGGTCAGCTCCATGTTCATTCAGGGGCCCCCGCGGACGAGGCAGAGACTCCCAAGGGCACATTCTTTACCACGGTCTTACTCTCCTGGTGGCCCTTCTCGTGTGCACACCACACGCTTTCCTACTATGTCCTCTCCCTCAGGGCAGCGTTTCCTTGCCTTTTGTGAGGACCGAGGGACTTCACAGGCTTCGAAATTTCAAACACAAAGCTGTTCAATATCTGAAAATCATGTGCTCTCATGAAGAGAGAGCCAAAGTGAGACCCGGATTGATGATCTAGTTCTACCTTTCACCAGGCAGGAGGTTATGGGCCAAACTGATAAAACCTCTAGATTATCTTTCTCAATATAAAAATAGAAACCATGTGGATAATATTCAAAGTATTTAGTGACCAACACCTTGCCTGGAGGTTTCCTGTTTGCTAGATATTAACTCTTTAGTACTCATTAGTTTAAAGTGTTCCAAAGAGGCCTTGAAACCCGGGGAGGCATTCGAAAGGACTCCACCGCTACAAACCATGTCGCTGTTTTATGACCGGTAAGGGCACACCACTCTATCCAAACAGACTGTCATCCCTGGAGATCAAACGTCCCCGCCTTGCCATAAGGACAAAGGAGTGTTCATCGGGAAATTAGGGAACCAAGGGGAGTGAGGTGCCAACATCGTAGGAAAATCCTGCAAATCCCGTCCGCACTCCCTGGTCACAGCCTTCAAACCTGCAAAATGCTGCCCAGGAGAAAGTCTCCAGCACTTGAGGCAGAACCTCTGATAACAGTTTTCTTTCTCTGCCTCAAATTTGCCTTTTGAGATGCAAAGCAGAAATCACTCCTATCTGCAGCCTGTGGGACAAAAACAGTGCACAATCGGTTTCGGCTGGTCTCATCTGGTATTTGTTCCTCTTTTGAGCCAGCGTTTAAAAAACTGGAGGCTTCATCTAAAAATTCATATTTCTCTCACTGTCATGCGCAAAGCAGTTAGCCACACAGCCCACGCCTCAGGTGTCAGCACCGCTTTCTGGGTAAACTGTGCCTAAAATTTGAAGAGCGCAGGCGTTTGGGAGCTCTTCCCTTTTTACTGGTTGCAACCGAGGAAGGGAGGTGGGGTCACCAGCAGCTCTGCTGTAGCCACACGAGAAAAATCAGCTAGGGTTCTCGTTCTTTTTTTTTTTTTTTAATAGTTTATTGTCAAGTTGGTTTCCACATAACACCCAGTGCTCATCCCCACAAGTGCCCTCCTCCACGCCCATCTCCCCCCTCCCCCCCAAACCCATCAGTCCTCAGTTTGTTCTCAGCATTCAAGAGTCTCTCATGGTTTGCCTCTCTCCCTCTCCCCCACCATTTCCCCCCTTCTTCTCCCCCATGGTCCTCAGTTAAGTTCCTTCTAATCCTCCTATAAGTGCAAACATATGATATTTGTCCTTGTCCTGACTTATTTCGCTCAGCATAACACCCTCAAGGTCCATCCATGTTGCTCCACATGGCCAGATTTCCTTCTTTCTCATTGCCATGTAGTATTCCATTGTATAGATAAACCACATCTTCTTGATCCATTCATCCATTGATGGACACTTAGGCTCTTTCCATGTTTTGGCTATTGTTGACAGTGCTGCTATGAACATTGGGGTACATGTGCTCCTATGCATCAGCACTCTTGTATCCCTTGGGTAAATTCCTAGCAGTGCTATTGCTGGGTCATAGGGGAGTTCTATTGTTAGTTTCCTGA